>NC_091959.1:19885697-20179081 GCF_031021105.1 Erythrolamprus reginae | reverse complement strand
ACATGCCTTACTTTTGGGGTACGTCTTATTTTTGGGGAAACAGGGTATCTACCTATCAATCTACCTACCTACCCAACTATCAATTACCTATCTATCTACCTACCCACCTACTTATCTACCTACCTACCTACCTACCTACCTATTTATTCCCTCCCCAAGCACCCAGAGAAAGGAAAATGCTTCGTTCACTCTGGACTGCCAAAGCCTCCTTAAGCACCACCGAAAGGCTCCTCTGGCAGCCCAGAAAAACCCAAGATGGCCAGGAATAAAGAGGGAAGGGCAGGAAACTTCGTGCCGCTCTCAAATTTCCTGGGAAATTTTTCCAGGCTTGGGTTCTTAAGTAGAAAATGGTTCTTAAGAAGAGGCAAAAAAAAACCTTGAATACCCAATTCTTATCTAGAAAGGTTCTTAAGTAGAGGCGTTCTTAGGTAAAAGTACCACTGTATACCTATTACTATCTATATAACATATCTAGCAACTTGATTTGAATAAACATAACCTTCACAGTAGAACACAATTGAGTTTTTTAGAGCTCTTTGTTGTATTAAAAGTAGTTTGTAACTTTTTTAAAGCACTGCCGAGGCAATGAAATAAGTATTCTAATTTCCCAAGGTTTGGGGGAAACTGGCTACTAATAAGAGGAACCAGTTCAGTTTCTTACAAGTCTTTAGAAGTTAGAATAATAAACCCCAAAGCAGGATTTATTGTGAAACAATTTGAGGAGATTTCCCTCCATTTCTTCAAAAACATTCATGTTTACAACCAACGTAAACATCTTTCAGTGGTTTAGAGACATAGAATTACAAAACTGTAGAGTTGGAATCGATCCTAACGATTAATACATCATTGCTCTTAGAACATAATATTGTAGACTAGAAAATCCCCTTCAAAGAGAATTAAACTACTGTTCAAGATTTTTTTGCCTCTTGTCAAGAACCATTTTCTACTTACAAATCCGAGCCTCCGAAACTGTAACCGGAAAAAGCAGGGAGAAGCCTCCATGGGGCCTCTCTAGGAATCTCCTGGGACGAAACAGGGCCAGAAAAGGTGGGGAGAAGCCTCTGTGGGGCCTCTCTACGAATCTCCTGGAAGGAAACAGCTGGAAAAGGCGAGGAGAAGCCTCCGTGGGCCCTCTCTAGGAATCTCCTGGGAGGAAACAGACCTGGAAAAGGTGGGGAGAAGCCTCCGTGGAGCCTCTCTAGGAATCTCCTGGGAGGAATCAGGGCCTCCACCCTCCCTGTGGTTTCCCCATTTGCACGCATTATTTGCTTTTACACTGATTCCTATGGGAAAAATTGCTTCTTCTTAAAAACTTTTCTACTTTAAGAACCTGGTCATGGAGCGAATTAAGGGTACCACTGTATCTATGAAAAGTAGTTATCTAACCTCTTCTTAAAGTTAAAGGTAAAGGTTCTCCTTGAACATATGTGCTAGTCGATCCTGTCCTTAAGGGCGGGGCCATCTCCATTTCTAAGCCAGAGAGCCAGTACTGTCCGAAAACTGCCTGTGGTCATGTGACCAGCATGACTGAACGTCAAAGATGCACGGAGCCAGTGATGGACTGCTACTGGAACGGTAAGGTGCTCCGTTCTGGTAGCGATTTTCGGGATGTGTCCACCACTGCATGCCCCCGATGCACGCATGCATGCCCCCGCATGAGATTTTGCTTCTGCGCATGTGCAGCAAGCGAAACCTTGTGTAAAGACACTTGTGCGAGTTAAATTTGGGCGATTTCTGCACATGCGCGGAAGCAAAAATATTGGCAAAAATCGGTAAAATCTCGCTTGTGTGTCTTTACACAAGATTTCACTTGCTGCGCAGAAGTGAAATCTTGCCCCAATGGGCATGCACATGTGGCAGATGTGCGCGCACCCATGACGGCCTCAGAGGGCGCACCAGTAGTGCTGAAGACAGCAGGCTTCCCCTGCATGCAAGGTTCCTATTTGCATTTATTTACATGCTTTCAAACTGCTAAGTTGGTGTTCTGTCTGGCTCTCTGGTAGACTCCTCCCAAAAATTCACAGGTACAAATTTCAGACACACACGTTTGAAAATTCAAAACAATGTTCTTTATAATGAAAATTCACTTAAACCAAGCCCTCTTTTTGTATAGCAAAGAGCACTCGTCTCCAAACAAACTGGTAATTTGTACAAGTCCCTTATCAGTTCTGTGATACTTAGCTTGCAGCTGTGAGGCAATTCACAGTCCTTCTTCTTTCACAAAGTGAAACACACTTTGCCCTGGTTTAGTGTCAAAGCGGGGAAAAATCAGCACACAAAAGGTCAAAGTCAGCAAGGGCAGGCACGAAACACAACGATCAGATAATCCTCCACAATGGCCAAACCCACAGGCTGCTATTTATAGCAGTGTCACTAATTACCACAGTCCCACCCAACCACAGGTGGCCTCATTTTCTTTGATAATAATCTCTCAGTTGTTGTTGCCTATGCATCGCTCTCCGCATGCGTGGCTGTATCATTAACTCTTGTTCTGAATCCAAGGAGGAGCTGGATAATTGATCTCCTTCTGAGCTGTCTGCCCCACTCTCCTCCTCCCTGTCACTCATGTCTTCTTGGTCAGAGGAGCCTTCATCAGCAGATTCCACGGGGGGCAAAAACAGGCCTGCAGCATGTGGATGTCTCCCCCACATCCACAGTCCTTGGGGCAGGAGCTGGGCCAGAGCTAACCACAACAGTTGGTAGGAACTGGGACAAGTAATGGGAGCTCACCTCCTTACGCAGCGCTAGGGATTCGAACCGCCGAACTGCCGACCATTCTGATGGAAAAGCACAGCGTCTTAGCCACTGAGCCACCGCGTCAACTTCTTCTTACAAATTTCCAAAATAGAAAATAGCTTCTGTGAGAAGATTGCTTCATTTCTCTACATACGTGACCATCAGGGAGAATAGTAAAAGGAATGGCAGTAAGAAAAAACTAATGGAAGGAGGAAAAACATTGCCTGTAAAGAGGTGCCCATTGGCTTCTAATCTTAAGAGCACAAATTAGAAAGATGCTAATTTATGGAATGCAATTTTAGCAGAGTGCCTCCCGAACAATTATCTTCCTAGGTCAGTTGTAGATGATTTTGCTGAAAGAGATTTGAAAGGAATTCTGGGCCATCCAGAGTTCCAACACGATTGGTTAATTTTTCTTTCTTGCAACTCTAGAATGTCTTTGCAATGGAGAAAAAAACCCTGTGTATATGTATATACAGTGTACTTACGAACTTAATTCATTCCGTGACCAGGTTCTTAAGTAGAAAGGTTTGCAAGAAGAAGCAATTTTTTCCCATAGGAATCAATTTAAAAGCAAATAATGTGTGTGATTGGGGAAACCACAGGGAGGGGGATGGCCCTGTTTCCTCCCAGGAGATTCTTATAGAGGCCCCATGGAGGCTTCTCCTCCCGTTTTTTCCAGACCTGTTTCCCCCCATGAGATTCCTAGAGAGGCCCCATGGAGGCTTCTCCCTGCCTTTTCCAGCCCTGTTTCCTCCTAGGAGATTCCTAGAGAGCACCCACAGAGGCTTCTCCCCGCCTTTTCTGGCCCTGTTTCCTCCCAGGAGATTCCTAGAGATGCCCCATGGAGGCTTCTCCCCACCTTTTCCACACCTGCTTCCTCCCAGGTAATTCCTAGAGAGGCCCCACAGAGGCTTCTCTCAGCCTTTTCTGACCCTGTTTCCTCCCAGGAGATTCCTAGAGAGGCCCCACATAGGCTTCTCCCTGCCTTTTCCCGGTTACAGTTTCGGAGGCTTTGGGTTTGTAAGTGAAAAATGGTTCTTGAGAAGAAGCAAAAAAAATCTTGAACACCCGGTTCTTATCTAGAAAAGTTCGTAAGTAGAGGCGTTCTTAGGCAGAGGTACCACTGTACAGTGAAGAGCTGCTCTTCCTACTCCTACCCGGAGTGCCCTCGAAGGCTGTTGCGGGTGTGCATGGCAGCCATCTGTGCAAGATTTGGCTTCTGCGCATGTGCAGCAAGCCAAATGTCACGCGGGGATACACACAGGAGCGAGATTTCAGTGATTTTCACCGATATTTTTGCTTCTGCGCATGCTCAGAAGAAAAAAATCGGCAAAAATTGGTGAAATCTCACTCTCGCGTGAGATTTGGCTGGCTGTGCATGTGCAGAAGCCAAATCTCATGCAGGGGGAGCATTGGAGGCACACAGCTGCACACGCATCCTGGAATTTTCTACCGGAGCCAAGCACCTGGACGCAGCGGCTGCTTCCCATCACTCTGCATATATTAATTCCCTTTAACTTCAACGCCCTTGACTTTAGGGTGGGCTCACATTATAAAAAACACACACAAATACAACACAAAAAAATTGGAATATAAGGTTAATAAACAACATGGAAAATCTACATTACTACATCCAAACACATGTGACATATTGCAAACATATTGGTCAAGGGGCTTCCATCCAGCCTACCCCAAAGTCTGGAGAACAACCAGATCTTTTGGGATTTCTAGAATGTCATCAGGGTAGGAGACATCTGGATTTTGGAAGGGTGGAAACGATCTTATTCTAAAAGGCAGGCACCACAACAGAGAATATGTTGATTCTCATTTGTTTTGACTCTTTAAAGCAGGGATGCTCGATTCCAAAAACTTTGCGGTCAGGGCAAAAAACAGAAATGGCCCATAATTAACTCTGAACATACATTTAAATACAATTACACTAAATGTAAAACATGTCATTAGTCTGACTGCTCTGCATTTAATAATATTTCTCTCTGTGACTTTAGAAATTACCATTTGGTGGGAACGTCTGGTTACAGAAGTCTGTAACAAAAGGTTTTGAGGGGTCTCTAAGTGCAACCCCTTCAGTTTTAAAGCCAGCTGAAGAAATTGCAAAAAAGTTTTTACTTCTGCAGCTCTGAACAAAAAGGAATAAAAGAGATGGAAGGGGCCTTGGAGGCCTTCTAGTCCAACCCTCTGCTTAGGCAGGAAACCCTATACTACATTATTCAACATCTTCTTAAATACTTCCAGTGTTGGAGCATTCACAACTTCTGGAGGCAAGTTGTTCCACTGATCAACCGTTCTGACTGTCAGGAAATTTCTCCTTAGTTCTAAGTTGCTTCTCTCCTGGATTAATTTCCACCCCTTGCTTCTTGTCCTGCCCTCAGGTGCTTTGGAGAATAGGTTGGCTCGCTCTTCTTTGTGGCAACCCCTGAGATATTGGAATACTTTATCCTCTGTGCATGAAGAACATCATAGAGTTAAGGTCGTTTCTGATGAGAGGAGTCAAGCTGGTCAAACACCCTTTTTATTCCCCAGCGGTTACCGTGTGTCAACTCCTTTGTATTTCCCCCTAAATCTCAGGATCAGAGTCTTGAATTCCTTGGAGGCTTCTGATTAAAATAGCATTGCCCTCCTCCTACCCTACCCCGCTGCTATTTCGGGAATTAGAAGGCCAACTCAGAATCCCCACAGGTTTTGGCAGCCAGAGGCCTTGAGCATCCATGATGTGTTGTAGACCTATCAAGAAAAAAACGATCCTTCATCCTTCTGAGGGCTCCTAATCCTCTTAGAGCCAGGCTTTAATCGGGGGATATTTAGAAGCGCCCGTCTGTTTCAGCAGGCAAAAATCTTAGGCAAAAATAGCATTCGTAGAAGGCTTAGCTTTCACCGAATTGATTTCTCTAACTCGATTTGAGAAATTCCTCTGCTTCCCAGACCCCACCCCAACCCTCTCTTTTTTTTAAACTTTAGACTTTAGTTTTTGCTGGAACCTTTATTTATTTATTTTATTTATTATTTTATTTTATTTATTTTTATTTTATTTATTTTTATTTTTATTTTATTATTATTTTATTTTATTTTATTTTATTTTATTATTTATTTATTTTGTCCAATACACAAATGAAGGTTATAGAGGATATAGTAGAGAAGATGTATGAGATATAGAAGAGACTACAGGACAGAGGACGGAAGGCACTCTAGTGCACTTATGTACGCCCCTTACTGACCTCTTAGGAATCTGGAAAGGTCAACTGTGGATAGTCCCTAAGGGTAAAGTGATGGGGGTTAGGGGATGATACTACAGAGTCCGGTAATTTGTTCCACGCTTCGACAATCCGATTACTAAAGTCGTATTTTTTTTACAGTCAAGTTTGGAGCGGTTAATATTGAGCTTGAATCAGTTGTGAACCTTGACACTGTCCAGGTTCAGAACGAGCTCTTGTCAAAAATCACCTTCTCCCTCCTGTGTTTATTTTAGAACGACTTTGCAGTAATCCTTTCATAAAACTATTTCGGACTTCCGAACAAGAATATCCTGTTGCTCCTGGGGTTTTCTATGGCAAATGGAAGCAGATGTGCCTGTACATACGCCCAGATAGGGAGTTGAGTTATGGGTGCACTAGGAAAGAACTTTGCAAATGTTTTCTAATGGATGGTAGAGGCATGATTGTGCTGTGTTGTGTTACAAGAAAAATATGAAAATTCTTCAGGGTTTTTTTAGGTGGGGGGATAAACATTTGTTTATCTTTAAGGTAAAGATATTGTTTATATTGTTGTACACCATCCTGAGTTCCAAGGGATTGGGTGCAGTGATGGGTACAAATACAGTCAGGAACACAGAACCGGTAGAAAAAATTCAATTTTTTTTCTTTTTTTCTCTTTTGGGTTCTGGGTATGTTTTTCCTATCGCAGTAAATGAGGTTGAATGTGTATAATTTTAGAAGAGCTATGCATGTTTGTGTGTGTTTGTACATACACATACTGTACCGTTTATATAGTAGATAATGTATATTTTTGTGTGCCTGTGTGTAGGGAAATTGTATCTCTTTGAGGCAAGGAGAGGCCAGGCACCCTAACCCAAACCCTTGTGATGTCAAGTTGGCCACCTTTAAGCTAGTCACATGATCTTTAAGCCACCTCCCCAATCACATGACCAGCAAGCCACATCCACAAAATAAGCCATGCCCACAGTGTGGTGGTAAAGTTTTTTGCAGCCCTTCACTGATTGGTCGGCATAGAAGTCAATTAAATAAGCAAGTAAGTAAACATGACCAAAACGAGACATGCATTCAATTTAAGCAAGATAATTGAGCCAGTTTAGATTACTGTTATGCTATTCTAGTTTTCCTTGTTCTTCAGATTCACCATAATTCTTAGAATTTCTAGCTCAACACAGTCCTTCTCACATGGAAAACTTCTAATTATTTGTCAAGTGTAAGAACTGTTTTCCCTCACCACCACAATCCTTAAATTGACTAGCTATGCTGGCTGGAAAATTCTGGGAGTTGAAGTCCACAAGTCTTAAAGTTGCTAAGTTTGGGGACCCCTGCTCTGGAAAGAGTGCAGAGAAGAGCAACCAAGATGATTAGGGGGGGACTGGAGGCTAGAACATACAACGAACGGTTGCAGGAACTGGGCATGGCGAGTCTAGTGAAGAGAAGGACCAGGGGAGACAGGATAGCAGTCTTCCAATATTTGAGGGGCTGCCCCAGAGAGGAAGGGGGTCAAGCTATTTTCCAAAGCACTTGAATGAAGAGCAGACAAGGAATAATGGGTGGAAAGTGAACAAAAAGAGATTCAACCTGGAAATAAGGAGACATTTTCTGACAGTGAGAACAATCAACCCATGGAACAAGCTTGCCTTCAGAAGTTGTGTGAGCTTCATCACTGGAAGGTATCCAGAAGAGACTGGACTGCCATCTGTCAGAAACGGTATAGAATTTGCTCAGGCG
This sequence comes from Erythrolamprus reginae, assembly GCF_031021105.1. NCBI lineage: Eukaryota > Metazoa > Chordata > Lepidosauria > Squamata > Dipsadidae > Erythrolamprus > Erythrolamprus reginae. The sequence goes on along the minus strand of NC_091959.1, from coordinate 20,171,384 downwards.
TGGGGGTTGGACTAGATGGCCTATAACAGGAGTCCCCAAACTTGGTGACTTTAAGACTTGTGGACTTCAAGTCCCAGAATTCTCCAGCTAGAGCTGGAGTTGATGTCCACAAGTCTTAAAGTTGCCAAGTTTAAAGACCTCTGGCCTATAAGGTCCCTTCCAGCTCTAATCTGGAGAGGGAGGGAGGGAGAAGGACAAGCAAAGTAACTCAGTCTCTGCAGCTGAAGGTGGGCTAGAACTTAGGTTTTACTACACCTCATCCAACACCTTCACCTTTACACCAAACTGGCTGTTGAGTTGAGGGGCCTGGGACTGCCCCAAAGTCACCTGAAGAGTTTCTGTGGTTAAGGGTTGTCTAGGTTAGAACCTGCATGCTTCTGCTTCTAGTTCAACACTTCCACTACTGGCTTTTGGCTTCGGCAGAGAATGTAAGCAGTTGAGGTTGAGACAGATTTAGGAATTTAGATGAGACAGGTTTAGGAATTGCTGACTCATTTAATATATGAACACGCAGAATAAATGATAGGAAGCTTAGCTGTCCAGAAATAACAGCAACAACAATAACAGCATCCCCAGTTATGAGTCACCTGGCATTACATTCACAAGGTCATATATATATTTTAAAAGTGTGCAGATGAGATAGAGGAGGGAGGGATGGAGAGGGAGAGAGATGAGGGACGAGAGGAAAGAAGAGGAGAGGAGAGGAAAGAAGAGAGGAGAGAAGAGAAAAGGGAAGAGGAGGAGAGTAGAGGAGAGAGCAAACACAAAGGATTTGCCTAGTTCAATTCAGGCCTACATATACTGCTCGAAAAAATAAAGGGAACGCTCAAATAGCACATCCTAGATCTAAATGAAATAAATATTCTCATTGAATACTTTGTTCTGTACAAAGTTGAATGTGCACAACAGCATGTGAAATTGATTGACAATCAGTGTTGCTTCCTAAGTGGACAGTTTGATTTCACAGAAGTTTGATTTACTTGGAGTTATATTGTGTTTTTAAGGGTTCCCTTTATTTCTTTTTGACCAGTGTATATTTCTTCCTATCGGATTACTTATTTTGTTCATTTTTGAACTTCTCTTGCTGTCATATGATCAGATTCAATTTGTTTACAGACTAGAATACAGAATAACAGAGTTGGAAAGGACCTTGTAGGCCATCTAGTCTAACCCCCCGTTCAAGCAGGAGTCCCTACACCATTTCCGACAAACGCCAGTCCAATTTCATCTATAGACGTGGCAAATCTGAGGCCCTTTAGATATTGTTGAACTCTTATCTCCATTGGCCAGGCTAGCTGAGAATGCTGGAATTGTAGTACATTAACATCTGAACAGTGTGGGTTGCATATTAAATGTTGAGGACAATGGCACAGTGGTTAGAGTGCAGTACTGCAGGCTACTTCTGCTGATCACCGGCTGCCAGCAGTTTGGTAGATCGAATGTCAGTAGGCTCAAGGTTGACTCAGCTTTCCATCCTTCCAAGGTCGGTAAAATGAGAACCCAGGGCAATATGCTGACTCTCTGTAAAACGCTTAGAGAGGGCTATAAACACTGTGTTGCTTCAACCACAACAACACAAGAGCAGACAACAGATTTAAACTTAATATTAACCACTCCAAACTTGACTGTAAAAAATATGACTTCAGTAACCGAGTTGTCGAAGCGTGGAACTCATTACCAGACTCCATAGTGTCATCCTCAAACCCCCAACACTTTACCCTTAGATTATCTACGGTTGACCTATCCAGATTCCTAAGAGGTCAGTAAGGGGCAAGTACAAGTGCACTAGAGTGCCTTCTGTCCCCTGTCCTATTGCTTTCCTATATCTCCTACACCTTTCTTCTATTCCTATATCTCTTCTTCTATTCTTTCATTGATATGTTCTATTACTATACCTTCTTTTCTATTATTTCTTAGATATATTTTACTATGAGTATCTCCTCTATAACCTTCATCATGTATTTTACTATGTGTATATAGATATATACCCACTAAAAACCCTTATTGTGTATTGGACAAAAATAAATAAATAAAAATAAAATAAAAAAGTGCTATTGCTAACCCCCCCCCCCCCTCACTTTTATTGTTTAACAAAATGACTAGTCGGAGGTTGAGATGCCATACAAATAAATATTATTGCATGCATGGAAGAAAGAAAAACCTCGAAACCAGAACGAAATGGAAATTCGGGAAGCACAGAGAGAAAGGATCAAAGAGAACATCCATAGAAAGAGACTCTCTTGAACACCTGTGCAAAGCTCTTGTATATTTGCAAACGAAGTTCTTTCTTTACAAAATTATGGGGGAAAATACTTGTGTCCCCCACCCCCAATAAACCAGTTGAATCTCTGAGACCCTTTTCTTTCCAGTTAGCCATTTGTATGGATTTGGCCTGGTGGATGCAGAATCTCTGGTGGTGGAAGCGAAGAGATGGAAGACTGTTCCTGCCCAGCACATCTGCGTGGGAACCTCAAATAAGAAGCCTTGGTGAGTGTCATGGGAATAATAATAATAATAATAATAATAATAATAATGATAATAATAATAAATAATAATTTATTGGATTTGTATGCCGCCCCCTCTCCGTAGACTTGGGGTGGCTAACAACAATAATAAACACATCATGTACAATCCAATAATAAAAAACAACTACAAACCCCTATTATAAAACCAAACATACACACAAACATACCATGCATAACTTGTAATGGCCTAGGGGGAAGAGCTATCTCAACTCCCCCATGCCTGGCGGTATAAATGAGTCTTGAGTAGTTTACGAAAGAGAGGGAGGGTGGGGGCAGTTCTAATCTCTGGGGGGAGTTGGTTCCAGAGGGCCGGGACCGCCACAGAGAAGGCTCTTCCCCTGGGGCCCGCCAAATGACATTGTTTAGTCGACGGGACCCGGAGAAGGCCAACTCTGTGGGACCTTATCGGTCGCTGGGATTCGTGCGGCAGCAGGCGGTTCCGGAGGTAATCTGGTCCATTGCCATGTAGGGCTTTAAAGGTCATAACCAACACTTTGAATTGTGACCGGAAACTGATCGGCAGCCAATGCTCAACATCTGGATGGATTGGCTCTTTGATTAATTATTTGCCATTGTGTCAGTGCCGAGGGACATAGCCTCCTCCCCCACCAAAAAAGTGATTAATCTGCCGGTTCGGACCGGTTCGCCCGAACTGGTAGCGGCGCCTAGCTGCCCAGATGTAATGCCATCCTATTTAACCATGTTTTTAAGGCTGAGCACATGCGCAGAAGGTTGACTGCATTTAAGGAGAACCAATTCCTAGGAGGTCAGTAAGGGGCGAGTACAAGTGCACTAGAGTGCCTTCCGTCCCCTGTCCTATTGCTCTCCTATATCTCCTATACCTTTCTTCTATTCCTATATCTCTTCTTCTATTCTTTCATTGATATGTTCTATTACTTTATCTTCTTTTCTGTTATTTCTTAGATATATTTTACTATGAGTATCTCCTCTATAACCTTCATCATGTATTTTACTATGTGTATATAGATATATACCCACTAAAACCCTCATTGTGTATTGGACAAAATAAATAAATAATAAATAAATAAATAAATGTTTTACCAATGTTGTTACAATGAGCTCTGGCACTTAGGTCATTAGAGATGAATACTTCAATGTCCTTAAGAGACTGAGGGTCATCTACAAGGTTGCGTCCTCCAAAACGTAACTGTGTGTTTCTCCTTGGCTCAGCTGTTCATTTTACTAGTATTCAATTCTATCTTTATTTGGACCATGGGAGCTGCTCAGCTAGAACCGGGCAGCACAGAAATATCTCCTCCTGCCAGCTTATGTAGCAACTTGGTACGAAGCCAGGAAGAAATCAGTTTTGGACTGCAGGCTGAGCCAAGAGTTGGCTTTTCCTTTGATCAAGGAAGCCTGCCCAAGCCATCCTTCACCTGGCTTTCATGATGTTCCCTGCGATTTACGATCCGAGCTGCTGCTCGGTGGCTTTCCCCTAGCAGTTGGTCAGTTCCATTTAAGGAACTGAAGAAAGTCTTCCAAACAACCAGGAGCCTCGATTAAAAATGAGATTGTTTTCCCCCCGTTTCTGCTAGCATCCAGTGGCAACGATGATGCCTGTGTTTGGGCTTGACCTTTGATAAGAAATCCTTTGACATCCTTAAGGCATCAACATTACTGTTAACAATTGGGCTGAAAGTAACAGAACTCCAGTTGGGATCTGAGAAATAATAGTTGCTATCCTGTTATTCCTTAATTTTCTTTGGTCCTTATCACCTAAAACTCTTCAATTTTCATATGCTCGTTTTTAAAAGGTATCTTGATTTCCCCCCCCCCCCCCAATCCATTAAAGTAGGGCTGTGTTGCACATTTATTTATTTATTATTTACTTATTAATTCGACTTCTATGTCGCCCAATCCTGAAGGACTCAGGGTGGCATATGGGGAAATGGTTACAAAGCTCATAACAGAAGAATGGAGCTGGAGAGGGACTTTGGAGATCTTCTATCCAATCCCCTGCTGAAACAAGAAACTCTATACCAGGGATGGCGAACCTTTTTTCCCATGGGTGCCAAAAGTGCATGCGTGTGCATTTATCACCCGTGTGCAAGTGCCCACACCAATAATTCAATGCCTGGGGAGAGTGAAAATAGCCTCCCCTCCCTCTAGAGGTCAAAAATGGCCCATTTCCCCAACTTTTGGTGGGCCTGGTAGGCCTGTTTTTCACCCTCCCCAGACTGTAGAGCAGTGGTTTTCAACCTATGGGGTCGGGACCCCCTTTATTTATTTATTTATTTATTCATTCATTCATTCATTCATTCATTCATTCATTCATTCGATTCGATTCGATTCGTATGCCGCCCCTCTCTGTAGACTCAGGGCGGCTAACAACAATAATAAAAACAGCATATGACAAATCTAATATTTAAAATAACTAAAAAACCCTTTTTAAAAACCTAACATACACACAAACATACCATGCATAAATTGTATAGGCCTAGGGGGAAAGGAATATCTCAAATTCCTGATTCCTGATGACAGAAGTGGGTTTTAAGGAGCTTACGAAAGGCGAGGAGGGTGGGGGCAATTCCGATCTCTGGGGGGAGCTGGTTCCAGAGGGCCGCGGCCGCCACAGAGAAGGCTCTTCCCCTGGGTCCCGCCAAACAACATTGTTTAGTTGACAGGACCCAGAGAAGGCCCACTCTGTGGGACCTAACTGGTCGCTGGGATTCGTGTGGCAGAAGGCGGTCCCGGAGATATTGACCCCTTTGGCGGTCAAATGATCATTTCACAGGGGTCGCCTAAGACCATGGGAAAAGACAAATTTCCCATGGTGTTAGGAACTAAAGCTTCTATTCTGGAGCCTTGGAACATATTTTTACAATCCAACCAATCAGGCATTTACAGTGGGGGTGTCCCTCTGACCTTCCTGCCAATTAGCTTAAAGCTCTGTTGGGAGAATTGGTGCTAGACTTATGGTTGGGGGAATCACCATAACATGAGGAACTGTGTTAAGGGGTCATGGCAGTAGAAAGGTTGAGAACCCCTGCTCTAGAGACTTCCCTGGAGTCTGGGGAAGGCAAAAACACCCTCTCCCATTTCCCCAGAGGCTCTCTGTAAGCCGAAAGAGCCTTCTCTGTTGCGGCCCCCGACGCTTTGGAACCAACTTCCCCCAGATATCAGAGTTGCCCCCACCCTCCTTGCCTTTTGTAAGCTCCTTAAGACCCACCTCTGTCGTCAGGCATGAGGGAATTGAGACTTTCCCTTCCCCTAGGCTTATAAAATTTATGCATGGTATGTCTGTACGTATGATTGGTTTCTTAAATTGGAGTTTTTAAATTAACTTAAATATTAGATTTCTTTATATTGTCTTATTATTGTTGTTAGCCGCCCCAAGTCTACGGAGAGGGGCAGCATACAAATCTGATAAATAGATAGATAGATTAGATAGATAGATGGATGGATGGATGGATGGATGGATGGATGGATGGATGGATGACTGAATAAACAAACAAACAAACAAACAAACAAATAAATAAATAAATAAAACAAACGTCCTCCCGTAGCCTCGGTATGAGCTGAAAATCAACTGGCTGCCATGCAAATTGGAGCTGAACTGGGGCAATGGCTTGTGTGCCAACAGATATGGCTCCACGTGCCACCTGTGGAACCCATGCCAGAGCTTCACCATCACTGCTATATGCTATTTCAAACAAATGGTTGTCCAGTCTCTTCTGAAAAACTTCCAGTGTTGGATCACCCACAACTTCTGCCTGTGTATTATTGCTTTTGAAGTAGTCATTGACAGGTAGGACATTGTAGCTGACAATTTTTCCCTTAGACTATCCACGATTGGCCTCTCCAGGTTCCTTAGAGGTCAGCAAGGGGCGTGCATAAGTGCACCAGTGTGCCTTCCGTCCCCTGTCCAACTGTCTCTCCTTATTTCATTTATCTTTTCTTCCTTTCAAATTTGTTCACCTATACTTTTATATCTTTTCTTCTATTCGTTTCTTTAGTTATATTACTACATATCTGTTCTCTTCAATGTGTATTATGTATTGGACTAAATGAATGAATGAATGAATTTATTTTATTAAAATAAAATAAAATAAAATAAATAAAATAAATAAAATAAATAAAATAAATAAAATAAAGTAAAGTAAAGTAAGTAAAGTAAAGTAAAGTTAAGTAAAGTAAAATAAAATTTTAAAAAAAATATAAATAAATAAATAAATAAATAAATAAATAAATTAGATAAAATAAAATAATAAATAAATTTTGTGTAGTACGCTTAGGACGGACTGTAAACGGCATAGTTTAAAGTTGTCCAAACCCAAAATTTCAAGCCTGGTGGCACAAGGATTGGATTTCCTAGAAAACCTTGAATTCTTTGCCCTTTAACTGTCCATCTGGCCTGGGCGCTGGGGACTGCCTCAATTGCACGTTGAGGACAACTGAGCCGAACTGCCTTCAGAAATCATGAAATCATGCAGCATGCAAGTAATGTTTTGAAGTTCACTTACAAAGACCTTCCCTCTCCAAGAAATGACATCACTGTTCATGGTTTTCATAGACTCTCCCTTTATGAGTAAGCCAAAATAAAAGACCAGTAACATAATCCTCCAGAGAATCCTTCACCAGATGCTCAAAGGCATATCCACAGAGCGAGTCTGGAACCGTTGAGCAAATCACCCCTGTAAATTAGACATTAGCAATATGTTTTGGATTCTAAGTTGAGGAGTTGATTTATTGCTGGTGGCAATACAGCAGAATCAATGCCCATCTTCCCCCTTAAAGCACAGGACCCTTTCCTTGAAAGAGAACCCAGAATGCTCTTGATTGTCCCATTCTTCTAAAGGGAAATGATGGAAAACAGTTGTCGGACTGAGGTTGGAAGCTGTCCTGGGTTTAATTTGGCCCAATTTGTTGTGCAATGAGTGACAATGATGTTCAGGAGCCACAAACAGAATTGGGGTATTTGGTCCCCTGGGATGACTTGGAAATAATTGGGTTGGTTTACATCTTGAATCAGGGGTAAAATCCAGCAGGCTCTGAAGAACTGGTAGCTGAAAATTTGAGTAGTTACAGAACTGGCAAATACCACCTCCGGCTGGCCCCAGAGTGGAGTGGGAATGGGGATAATAACAATAATAATAATAATAATAACAATAATGATAGTAATGATAGTAATGATAGTAATGATAGTAATGATAGTAATGATAGTAATGATAGTAATTATAGTAATTATAGTAATTATAGTAATTATAATAATAACAATAATAACAACAACAACAATAACAACGACGACAACAATAACAAGTTGGAGGGAACCTTGACGGTCTTCTATTCCAACCCCCTGCATAGGCAGGAAACCCTACACTACTTCAGACAGATGGTTATCCAACATCATAAAACTTCCAGTGTTGGAGCATTCACAAGGTCTGGAGGCAAGCTGTTCCACTGATTAAATGTCAGGAAATTTCTCCTTAGTTCTCCTTGTTTAGTTTCCACCCATTGCTTCTTGTTCTACCCTCAGGTGCTTTGGAGAATAGCCTGACTCCCTATTCTTTGTGGCAACCCCTGAGATATTGGAACACTGCTATCATGTCTCCCCTGGTCCTTCTTTTCATCAAACTAGCCATGCCCAGTTCCTGCAACCATTCTTCACATGTTTTAGCCTCCAGTCCCCTAATCATCTTTGTTGCTCTTCTCTGCACTTTTTCTAGAGTCTCAACATCTTTTTTACATCGTGGTGACCAAAACTGAATGTCGTATTCCCAGTGTGGCCTTAGCAAGGCCTTATAAAGTGGTATTAACACTCCATGTGTTCTTGATTCTATCCCTCTGTTAATGCAGCCTAGAACTGTGTTGGCTTTTTTGACAGCTGCTACACACGGCTGGCTCGTATTTAAATGTACACTAGGACTCCAAGATTTTGCAGTATCCTTTCCCAAGAAGAGCGGGAGGGAATGAGGATTTTGTACCCCCACCAAACCACACTACTCCCACCAAAGCCACGCCCACAGAACAAATAGTATGAAAATTTGGATTTCACCACTGCCTTATATGTATCTGAATCTAGAGGAAATGGATTTGAGTTAATCTTGAGAATTGTTCTTTTCCACACCTTTTCCTGTTTGGAGTCTGATGTTTTGAGAGATGATGATAGGCTTATCTTTAGAAACATAGAAACATAGAAGTCTGACGGCAGAAAAAGACCTCATGGTCCATCTAGTCTGCCCTTATACTATTTCCAGTATTTTATCTTAGGATGGATATATGTCTATCCCAGGCATGTTTAAATTCAGTTACTGTGGATTTATCTACCACGTCTGCTGGAAGTTTGTTCCAAGGATCTACTACTCTTTCAGTAAAATAATATTTTCTCATGTTGCTTTTGATCTTTCCCCCAACTAACTTCAGATTGTGTCCCCTTGTTCTTGTGTTCACTTTCCTATTAAAAACACTTCCCTCCTGGACCTTATTTAACCCTTTAATATATTTAAATGTTTCGATCATGTCCCCCCTTTTCCTTCTGTCCTCCAGACTATAGAGATTGAGTTCATTAAGTCTTTCCTGATACGTTTTATGCTTAAGACTTTCCACCATTCTTGCAGCCCGTCTTTGGACCCGTTCAATTTTGTCAATATCTTTTTGTAGGTGAGGTCTCCAGAACTGAACACAGTATTCCAAATGTGGTCTCACCAGCGCTCTATATAAGGGGATCACAATCTCCCTCTTCCTGCTTGTTATACCTTGTTATATCTTTATTTCTTTATTTTTGTTATTTCCAATCTCACAGGTTCTTCCCGGCCAATAAAACAATCCGGACTATGACTCTAACCAGCGCCTGTGTTGACAACCCAGAGCATCATGTGGTCTATTTGGAGCACGTTGTCGTACGGATTTCCATTGTGCACCCTCGGCGGGGAGATCTACAAATATACCTAACTTCTCCTTCGGGAACCAAGTCCCAGTTGCTGGCGAGGCGGTGAGTGGCACTGAATCTCGGCCATGACACAATTGGGATCCCGATACAATTGGGATTCTTAGATAGCTCTCACTCTTTCCCCAAGAAATTGATGGGGAGCGATAGGAAAGTTTCCTCCTACGAGGCAACCAATGGGATTGTCCAAAAAACCAGGCAAGGGAGCAAGATGGAAAATTGATAAGCGTGGCTTTGATCCAGTAAGACAATGAGTTTATTGTTGAAAATAATCTGGAAGGAGAACATGGGACCTGTGAATTCTGCCCTAAATAACAGGCACCTTTGTTTCGGGTTAGACCTCAGTTGGATCAGACTTTGAAGGTTTCTCAGAAGTAATGCATGAGTTGGACTATGGGTGGTGCAGTGGTGAGAGTGCAGCATTGCAGGCTACTTCATCTAACTGCTAGCTTTAGTTCATCAGTTCAAATCTCACCACCGGCTCAAGGTTGACTCAACTTCCATCCTTCTGAGGTGGGTCAAATGAGGACCCAGATTGTTGGGGGCAAGAGGCTGATTCTGTAAAGCACTTAGAGAGGGCTGTAAAAGCACTATGAAGTGATTTATAAGGCTAAATGCTATTGCTATTACTAGAAGACCTCCTAAGTCAGTGATGGTGAACCTTTTTTCCCTCGAGTGCCAAAAGAGCGTGTATACATGCTAAGATGCATATGCGAGTGCCCACACTCATAATTCAATGCCTGGGGAGGATGAAAATAGCTCCCTCCCACCCTCCGCAGGCCCTCTGGAGGTCTGTTTCCCAACTTATGGTGGGCCCTGTAGGGTCGTGTTTTGCCCTCCCCAGGCTCCAAAGACTTCCCTGGAGCTGGGGGAGGGTAAAAATGCCCTCCCCCATCCCCCAGGAGGCTCCCTGGAAGCCAAAAACGCCCTCCCAGAGCCTCTGTGCGAGTCAAAAATCAGCTGTCCAGCACACACATGCACATTGGAGCTGAGCTAGAGTATTGTCTCATGTGCCAGCAGATTTTGCTCCATGTGCCACTTGTGGCACCCATGCCATAGGTTCGCCATCACTGTCCTAGTCCTTCCGAGACTATGATGCTGTAATCTGTATTTATTTTATTTATTTATTTATTTATTGGATTTGTATGCCGCCCCTCTTCGTAGACTCGGGGCGGCTAACAACAGTAATAAAAACAGCATATAACAATCCAATATTAAAAGAGTTAAAAACCCTTATTATAAAACCAATCATACATACAGACATACCATGCATAAAATTGTAAAGGCCTAGGGGGAAAGAGTATCTCAGTTCCCCCATGCCTGGCCACAGAGGTGGGTTTTAAGAAGCTTACGAAAGGCAAGGAGGGTGGGGGCAATTCTAATCCCTGGGAGGAGTTGATTCCAGAGGGCCGGGGCCGCCACAGAGAAGGCTCTTCTCCTGGGTCCTGCCAAGCGACATTGTTTAGTTGACTGGACCCGGCGAAGACCCACCCTGTGGGACCTAACTGGTCACTGGGATTCGTGCAGCAGAAGGCGGTCCCTGAGATAATCTGGTCCAGTGCCATGAAGGGCTTTATAGGTCATAACCAACACTTTGAATTGTGACCGGAAACTGGTCGGCAACCAATGTATCTGCTTTTTGGGCATTGGCTGATATTTTACTGAAGACTTATCACCTATATATCACTTAGATATATAGGGAGAGAAAGGCCATCTTTTATGTTTCCTCTAATGTTCCATGCTGATCTAGTAGTTTTCCTGGATGGATTCTCACTGTATCTCACCCTTTTCTTTTTTTGAAATCCCAGAGAGATGAGAGGACTTGGGTGACAGGCAATGTGATGCATTGGAATAGCAATATCACTTAGACTTATGTACCACTTATGTAAGCGGTTTAGAGAGAGTAAGTATCTTGCCCCCAACAATCTGGGTCCTCATTTTACCCACCTCGGAAGGAGGGAAGGCCGAGTCAACCTTGAGCCTGGTGAGATTCGAACTGTTGGCAGTCGGCAGAATCAGCATGCAATATTGCATTCTAACCACTGTGCCACCAGGGCTCTATTAAATAAAACCACAATATGGTCGATAGGTTGGGGTGCAGCATATTATGAGAACTTTGAACTAATCAGGAATCAAACTGCTGGCAATGTTAGCAGATTGCAATAATGCATTGAAACCACTGGGCGGGCAGGAAGACAGGCAGGAAAGCACTTTAATTTATATACCATTTTACAGTGTTTTACAGCCTCTCTAAGCAATTTACAGACTCAATCCATTCGTCCCAGCAATCTGGGTCCTCATTTTACCCACCTCGGAAGAATGGAAGATTGAAATCAACCTCAAGCCGGCGAGGTTTGAACTGCCAAACTGCAGCTAGCAGTCAGCTGAAGTAGCCTGCAGTACTGCACTCTAACCACTGCGCCACTGTAGCTCCTTTCATGCTAAACCAGAAAGAAACAAACTACCTTACAGCTTAGCAATGCACAGGGACCTAGCCAGCTGAAAAGCATGCTTGTGGCTTGCCAGTCGCCCCGACACATTTTATGTAACCTCAGATTATTGGTCTCCTTCAACCCTTAAAGCCTTTTGCATAATTGTATCTTTGTAACCGCTCTTTCGTATGTACAGTGTTCCCTCGATTTTCACGGGTTCGAACTTCGCAAAAAGTCTATACCACGGTTTTTCAAAAATATTAATTAAAATATACTTCGCGGGTTTTTTCCCTATACCACGGTTTTTCTCGCCCAATGATGTCATATGACATCGCCAAACTTTCATCTGTCTTTAATAAATATTTTTTAAAATAAACTTTAATAAATAAACATGGTGAGTAATAATCTAAATGGTTGCTAAGGAAATGGGAAATTGCAATTCAGGGGTTTAAAGTGTTAAGGGAAGGTTTGTGATACTGTTCATAGCCAAAAATAGTGTATTTACTTCCGCATCTCTACTTCGCGGAAATTCAACTTTCGTGGGCGGACTCAGAACGCAACCCCCGCGAAAATCGAGGGAACACTGTACTGTTTTGTTTTCGTATTCCAACCAGCTGGCTTGAAAATCAGAGATAGAGTGGAGCATGGGGAGAAAACGGATTATAGAGAATAAGATTTTTCCTCCTTCAGAGAAATGAGAGATGCGATTTCATTTGCCGTGAACATGAGCAAGAGGTCTTAATCATCCTTTATAAAAAGGCGGGTACCGTTTGCCCGGCCAAGTCAGGGTTGGCTGATCTGCAAAGCAGAAGTGCCCTTTGGACACAAATCATTGGGCAGCAACGGAGCTGAAACAAAGCGAAGTTAACCCATTTGGGGCAGCGCCTTGGCAAGAACCAGCGGAGAAAAGCTGGTAGCACACGCGTGTGCATTAAAATTGAAACGCATGTCTCTCTTTTTTTCCCTTCTCCCGGCTCACTTTGTCGGTTGGCAAATTTGGATGGCAAGTATTTGTCAGCCCTTCTGTGGCAACACGTGCTGCTCATTCCGTTGGATGAAAGGGCCGGGTGCCAAATCAGTCGTTTTAAACTTCATATTCTGGATGTGAATTCCTGCTTTAAAATTTAATGTTCCAACTTTGCAGTTTGGATTTTTGGGTTGTTTTCCTCTGGAGATATTATAGCATACTATTATTTAAAATTTTTAAAAAGTTGAGGTTTTATCTTATACCTTATTCTGCTGCACCAAAAGTAGTTGAAGTGGATCGTTTCTCCCACCTTTTTCCTCTTCTATCCTAAACTTTTTTCTCTTCCCCTTTTCCTCCCCTATATTACTATTATCTTTTCTTTAATATTTTTGTATTTGATGATTTGTTAAAATCAATTTAAGTTTTGAACCATGGAGATACAACATTTGCAAATGCATTTCTAGTGTAGGTCTCAAAATAGAAAATTATTTCAAACTATTTCTTAGTTTCAGAATCCGAATACAAAAGAGGTCTTTGAAAGGCTGCAGTTGGTTAGAATAGAATAGAAAATTGGAATAGAAAAGAAAAGAATAGAATAGAATAGAATAGAATAGAATAGAATTTATTTATTTTATTTATTTATTTATTTATTTATTTTGTCCAATACACAATGAGGGTTTTAGTGGGTATATATCTATATACACATAGTAAAATACATGATGAAGGTTATAAAGGAGATACTCATAGTAAAATATATCTAAGAAATAATAGAAAAGAAGATATAGGAATAGAATATATCAATGAAAGAATAGAAGAAGAGATATAGGAATAGAAGAAAGGTATAGGAGATATAGGAGAGCAATAGGACAGGGGACGGAAGGCACTCTAGTGCACTTGTACTCGCCCCTTACTGACCTCTTAGGAATCTGGATAGGTCAACCATAGATAATCTAAGGGTAAAGTGTTGGGGGTTTGGGGATAGAATAGAATAGAATAGAATTCTTTATTGGCCAAGTGTGATTGCACACGCAAGGAATTTGTCTTGGTGCATATGCTCTCAGTGTACACAAAAGAAAATATACATTTGTCAAGAATCATGAGGTGCAACACTTAATGATTTTCATAGGGGTCAAATAAGCCACCAGGAAACATATGATGAATATGATACCTATATCACAGCTAGTTGGTGGATATAGATATTTTTTGAACCAGTTATCAGAGTATGGTTTCATTCATATTTTATTTTATTTACTGTCCAATCTCCCAAATCCTAGGAACTTTACACGTTTATTTGTTTTTGGCTTTTTTCCAACCCATTGATTCCCTACCACCTGAATTATCTTCTATGAAGATTTTAAAAGCAAAATACTTGCAAACTGGTGTTGTTTTGAAGTATTTTACCCATAAATATAACTTGTTATAACAGGGGGTAACTAATTATTTAGTTGCTAAAATGTGATTCAAGTCAGACATTGAAACTCATACAGATAAGGAATATCCGTATGAGATAAAAATCCAAAATTTACTTCTAGATTGACTTTGTAAGTTTAATGGCCATTAAACTTCAGATGTAGTTTCCGGCATAATTAGATACTGTTGGAAAATAAAGAAATGAGGAGATGATTCATTGAAATGCGGTTGAATGGACCTTTCATTATGATTAAGCTTCTTGTGTACAGCACATAAACCTAACCAGATGCAGTTTCACTAGGACAATTGTGTTAAATGCAGAGATGATGGCTATTTCTTAGTGTTAGGAAGGCCCAAGAGCTGGGTAGCTGAATGCAGTCCCATCCCCTCCCTCCCCTTTCCTTTCCCTTTCCCTTTCCTTCCCATTTCCTTTTTTTCTTTTCTTTCCCTTTCCTTCCCATTTTCCTTTTCTTTCCTTTTCCTTTCCTTCCCATTTTCCTTTTCCTTTCCCCTTCCCTTCCCATTTTCCTTTTCTTTCCTTTTCCTTTCCTTTCCTTGTTTCCTTTTCCTTTCCCCTTCCCTTTCATTTGCTTCCCTTTCCCTTCCCTTTTCCCCCTTTCCTTCCCTCCCCTTCTCCTTTCCTTCCCATTTTCCTTTTCTTTTCCGTCCCTTTCCTTCCCTTGTTTCCTTTTCCTTTCCCCTTCCCTTCCCATTTTCCTTTTCTTTCCTTTTCCTTTCCTTCCCTTGTTTCCTTTTCCTTTCCCCTTCCCTTTCATTTGCTTCCCTTTCCCTTCCCTTTTCCCCCTTTTCCCCCTTTCCTTCCCTCCCCTTCTCCTTTCCTTCCCATTTTCCTTTTCTTTCCTTTTCTTTTCCTTCCCTTTCCTTCCCATTTTCCTTTTCCTTTCCCCTTCCCTTCCCATTTTCCTTTTCTTTCCTTTTCCTTTCCTTCCCTTGTTTCCTTTTCCTTTCCCCTTCCCTTTCATTTGCTTCCCTTTCCCTTCCCTTTTCCCCCTTTCCTTCCCTCCCCTTCTCCTTTCCTTCCCATTTTCCTTTTCTTTCCTTTTCCTTTCCCCTTCCCTTTCCTTCCCATTTTCCTTTTCTTTTCCGTCCCTTTCCTTCCCTTGTTTCCTTTTCCTTTCCCCTTCCCTTCCCATTTTCCTTTTCTTTCCTTTTCCTTTCCTTCCCTTGTTTCCTTTTCCTTTCCCCTTCCCTTTCCTTCCCATTTTCCTTTTCTTTTCCTTCCCTTTCCTTCCCTTGTTTCCTTTTCCTTTCCCCTTCCCTTTCCTTCCCATTTTCCTTTTCTTTTCCTTCCCTTTCCTTCCCTTTCCTTCCATTGTTTCCTTTTCTTTTCCCCTTCCCTTTCATTTGTTTCCCTTTCGCTTCCCTTTTCCCCCTTTCCTTCCCTCCCCTTCTCCTTTCCTTCCCATTTTCCTTCCCATTTTCCTTTCCTTTCCTTCCCCTTCCGTCCTTTGTTTCCCTTTCCTTTTCCTTTTCTTCCCCTTCCCATTTTCCATTTCCTTTGCTTACTTTCCCTTCACTTTCATTTCCCTTCCCTTATTTCCCTTTCCTTCCCTCCCCTTCTCCTTTCCTTTCCCATTTCTCTTTCCTTCCCATTCTCCTTTCCTTTCCTTCCCTTCCCATTTTCCTTTTCCTTTGCTTCCCTTCCCTTTCTTTCCCCTTCCCTTGTTTCCCTTTACTTCCCTTTCCTCCCCTCCCCTCCCCTTTTCTTTTACCTTGATGAATTTTATTAACGAATGCCAAGAAACGGGGACAGAATTCCTGCTATAATAAAGTACATAATCTTCCTTTTAAAGCACAAAGTAAACTCCAACCTTTTCCCTAAACCATGAAACCAGCCCCATCTCCTTGAAATGCTGACTCCACCTACAACGGAATGATTGACTTGGCTGCTCTAAAGCAAATAACTCCCCCTCCCCTTTCCCAATTCTGTGCTTCGATCGATCGGCTTGAGAATGAACTCTTGATGCTGGTATCTCATTAACAGGCAGCATGATGACTCTAACGAAGGCTTCAAACACTGGGACTTCATGACTGTCCATTGCTGGGGTGAAAGGGCAGCTGGCGAATGGACCCTGGAGATCCAGGACAAGCCCTATCATGTTCGCAACCCAGACGTACAAGGTAAGCGTGTAGGGGGTGTTTGCAGCTTTTTTTTTCACAGTGGCTGGATTCACACTTTGTGCCAAGCCGTAACTTGTACAATCACAGCTGACTAACTGAGCTAGAATTGACTCTGCTTACATGGCACTCTTGGCCATAAATTGTGGTTTGTGCTCTGCAGTGGCTAGAGTCATGCTCAGTTAAGCTGAAACTAAACCAACCACATTGCAATTCCGGCTGCCAAGCCATAATTCTGAATGTCTTCCACGCTTAAGATATACCAAGATTTCTGCTGATTGCTTTCCAAAGGTGAGTTAACAAGCACATTCCTAAGAAATCCATTTCTTCTTTATTTAATTTTATTTAACTTATTTAATTTATAGGCAACCCAACTCCTTCTGGCATAGAGCATATAAAAACAATACAACAACGACAACATGGTTCCATATTGACTTGCAAATTTATTTATTTTTTTACTTGCTTGCTTGCTTGCTTGCTTGCTTGCTTGCTTGCTTGCTTGCTTGCTTGCTTGCTTGCTTGCTTGCTTGCTTACTGTTCTGTCGGGTTCTCTGATAGGAGCCTCCCGAAAATTCAAGGGTACAAATTTCAGACACACACACGTTTGAAAATTCAAAACAATGTTCTTTATCACAAAAGTCAAAATAAGCAAAGCACTCTTTTTGTATTGCAAAGAGCACTCTTCCCAAAACAACCGGGTAGTCTGTACAATTTCCTTTAAGCAGTCATTAAGTACTTAGCCAGCAGCTGTGGAGAAACTTCACACCCCTTCTTCTTCCAACGAAGGGATACACACACACACACACACGCATGTTGCTCTGCTTTGGTTTCAAAGGCGTGAAAAAGCATCAAAGTCCAGCACACAAGATTCCTGACGAAACTGCTACAGATATTCTTCCACAATGGCCAAACCCACATGCTGCTATTTATAGCAGCAGCCCTAATTACTGGAGTCCCACCCAAACACAGGTGGCCTCCCTTATTTCCTGTAATATGTTCTTACTTGGTCTCTTCTACGCATAATTCTGCGCTTGTGTGGGTCCAAAATGTCATCATCTGAAGCTATAGAAGATAAGGAAGATTGACTGCCTGGGCTGTGTGCCAAGCCCCCCTCTACCGAGTCACTCCCACCTTCTTCTTCGTCTGAGGAAACTAAACTCTGAACTGATTCTGTCAGCAATAACACAGGCCTGTGACATGATGAATTTTCCCCTGCATCCACCTCCCCATTCCCTGGGGCAGGAGCTGGGCCAGAGCCAACCACACATACTTACTTACCTACTTACTTATTTATATGCCACTCATTCCAAAACAGACTCAGAGCAGCTAACAACAGTTATAAATACACTGGCAAAACCCCCCAGTAAAAATACAACAATAAAATCAACAGTGTAATAAAAATGACAATATCTTTTTAAAAAAAACCCATGCATACATTACAATCAATCAATCTTGATTTTTTTCAGTGGTGGGGAAGAAAAGAGGAAGTGAAGCAGCAACTCCATGGTGCACAGATTCCAGGAAGGACTACTACTGTATAACACAGAGGTCTTCCAAGCTTGGCAACTTTAACACTTGTGGACTTCAACTCCCAGAATTCCTCAACTAGGTGGCTGGGGAGATTCTGGAAGTTGAAGTCCACAAGTCTTAAAGTTGCCAAGTTCGAAGACTTCTGATATAACAAACAGAGTTTCCATGGAGATTGTCAACCAGAAATGCCTAACTACATCTTTGTTGAACTGGTTCAGTGAGTCATTTGATGGATAAGTGAGTAAGAATTGATAAGAATTTAAGAAGAGCCATGCTGAATCGGGCCAAAGCCCATCGAGTCCAGCATTCTTTGTCACACAGTGGCCCACCAATTGTCCATGGGGATCTTGAGCAGAAAGGTCCCTTTTGCCTTGACCCCCAACAAATGGTACCCCAGGGAATCCTGCCTGCCTCAACCAACATGAATGAATGAATGAACAAACAAATAAATAATGTCTATTTGCCAATGACTTGAAACCAATAGACAAATCGTTGTTAAAACAAAACTCAGCTGATAGAAGAATAACAGATCGATAATAAAAAATATGAAAGATTTTATATACTTAAATATAAAGATAAATAAGATTGAAATTTAGTTAAAGGACTGAATGTTCGACCGCAAAAAAGAATTTATATATTTAGGATAATTATAAGACACCATAAAATAGGCTGTAGAAAAGGATAGTGAACAGGATGGTTGACACCCATGTTAAATATTTTGTATTCAATTTTTTATGATATAGATTTGTGCGTGTGTGCTTGTCTTGTAGTATGTTTGTTTGTCTTTTTTTATATTTATATTTAATAAAATTTATTTTATTTTTAAAAAGATGCAAGGAAGAATGCTTGCTTGTTCTCTGGTTTGCCAGATTGGTTGGCAATAGTGACAAGATTGTTATCCTAGAAACCTTCCCTCCGCTATCCTCAAATTGGTTGACTTCTTGGAACTCAACAAAGAAAAGATGGTTCTTTTCTGGCACATTTTTTTAAAAAAAAGCATTTGTGTACCGGACAGACATTGTATTTATCAAAGCAAATGATATATGTCTGCTCTCCGTGCCACTGTCCTTTATTATAGCCTGCAGTCATTCTGAGAGTGACATTAATGACCGGTGATGAATTGGTGTTTGAGAAGAAGGCCTCATTGCTCTTTAGTGTCTTCTTTCTGCCTGAATGTTTGGTCTCCGGTCTCTTTCCTTAACACAACCATAAATTATGTTCAGGAGCGGGTGTCTTGTCTCACCCACCCCTCCTCCCCAGTCTTTACAGGAGGTTAAAAAGCAACAGAAATCTCCAAGACAAATTCCATTAGAAAGCATCAAACTAATTTGTGCTGACATCCAGATGCAAAAAAAAAAAAGCTATGTCGAAATATAGGATTTCTTTCTTTTTTTTTCTTTTTAATTGTTTCTGGTCTTCCGGGCCTTGACAGTGAAAATTAAAAGGGGTAATTGTCCTTTAACCTCACGCAGACCATGCCAGGGTTTTGCAGTGGCACCAAAGGAGTTGAAATCCAGAACAGTCATAACTTTAATTTAATTTAAATTATTCGACTTCTATGCCACCCAATCCCATAGGACTCAAGGCAGCTTACAACAATACAAACAATACAATGAAGTAGGAGTAGGCACTGTGGCGTATTTGAAATGCTAAAGGAGAAGGATATTAATTTAATAAGGTTTTAATTTAAGCTTGAATTCAATTAGAAGAAAATTAGATACCTAGAAGACAAAATCAAAGGTCAAGTTTGGGGTGTTGGTGTTGGATTGACACCGGAAGTAATTAATTTGGAACTAATAATTTTTGGGGAGATTAATTATGAATAATGTACTAACTCGATACTGTTTTTATTATAATATGAAAATATTTCCACATTTATTGAAAAGGTTTGTATGGAGAAAAATAAAAATAAAAATTACCCCCCAAGACCCAAAACAATACAATGATACAATGATTAAAAAAGAAGTCGAACAATAACAATAAATAAGACCCCAAGACCCTAACAAACCCAATTATAATTACCACCACACAAAAAACCCAAAGAATCTAACAAACATCCAACAAACATAATTTGGACACATCTGATGTTAAAATTCATGGGCCCCAGGCCTGTCGACAAAGACAGGTTTTAACAGCTTTTTGAAAGCCAGTAGAGTGGGAGTTGGTTCTACAGAGCCGGGGCGGCAACAGAAAAGGCCTTTCCCCGTAGTCCCGCCAACCTACATTGTTTAATTGGCCGATTCTGTGTGATCTAATAGGTTTCTGGGAGGTATGTGGCAGGAGACGGTCCCGTAAATCAGTGTTTCCCAACCTTGGCCACTTGCTGGCTGGAGAATTCTGGGAGTTGAAGTCCAAATATCTTTAAGTGGCCAAGGTTGGGAAACACTGCCGTAAATACTCAGGCCCTTTCTATTTTTGGCAGTGGAGTAGATTAATTCAGGTATCTAGAAGTATAAACCAACAAGGTGAAGTAGATTGAAGAAAGGGTCAAAAGTTGGACAGAGCCCCGGAGTCTTTCCCAATCCGATATCTTAGAGAGCCCATGGATTTTTCGGAATATAAGATGTACCTTTTTCCACCCTAAAAGAGGCTGAAAAATTGGTTGCATCTTATACTCTGAATGTAGCTGTTTCAAACTCTTTTCCCCCAGCCCTAACAATGTGCTAACTATCTTCCCAGCTCTTACCGGCTCTTGCAAGCTTTTTCATTGTTACCCTCTCCAAGGAATGTTTTTCCAGCCCTAAGTCTTTGCGGGCTTTTTTTCATTGCTACTCGTGCCGAATAAGGTTTTTTAAAACCCTAACCAGGGGATAAAATTATGTGCTGAAGCTAACTAGACTAAGGACGCTAGCCAGATGGATTTATTTATTTATTTATTTATTTATTCATTCATTCATTCATTCATTCATTCATTCAATTGGATTTGTATCCAATTGGATTTGTATCCAATTGTAGGACTTGGGGCGGCTCACAGCATATATAAAAAAACAGAACGATAATATAAATCCAGTTAATGCTACATTTTAAATCAATTGTGTAAATTCAAGTAAAAAGAAAAACTTATCAACCAATCATTCAACAATCATACTTAAAATCTGGTAGGCAGATTTTGCCCCCCCCCCCCCCCGCCTATTTTTCTCCCCAAATCTAAGTTGTGTCTTATACTCTGACAGAAACGGTTTATTCAGTCAATGAAGCAGTGGAAGTGATGTGCCGGTGCCTGGAGGCTGTTGGGGTCTGGATGGGTGTCAACAAACTCAAACTCAACCCAGACAAGACGGAGTGGCTGTGGGTCTTTCATCTTTCCGTCCATCACCCTGGTGGGGGGAACTACTGACCCCCTCAGAGAGGGTTCGCAACTTGGGCGTCCTCCTCGATCCATAGCTGACATTGGAACATCATCTTTCAGCTGTGGCGAGGAGGGCGTTTGCCCAGGTTCGCCTGGTGCACCAGTTGCGGCCCTACTTGGACAGGGAGTCATTGCTCACAGTCGCTCATGCCCTCATCACCTCGAGGTTTGATTACTGCAATGCTCTCTACATGGGGCTACCTTTGAAAAGTGTTCGGAAACTTCAGATTGTGCAGAACACTGTCGCGAGAGCCATCGTGGGGCTTCCCAGATTCACCCATGTTTCTACAACACTCCGTGGCCTGCATTGGCTGCCAATCAGTTTCCGCTCACAATTCAAAGTGTTGGTTATGACCTTTAAAGCCCTACATGGCATTGGACCAGAGTACCTCCGGAACTGCCTGCTACCGCAATAAAGTCCCACAGAGTTGGCCTTCTCCAGGTCCCATCGACTAAACAATGTCATTTGGCGGGCCCCAGGGGAAGAGCTTTCTCTGTGGCGGCCCCGGCCCTCTGGAATCAACTCCCCCCGGAGATTAGAACTGCCCCCACCCTCCTTGTCTTTCGTAAACTACTCAAGACCCATTTATACCGCCAGGCATGTGGGAGTTGAGACACCTTTCCCCCAGGCTTTTTTTATTTTATGTTTGGTATGTATGTGTTGTTTGGTTTTTAAATATGATAGGGTTTTATATGCTTCTTTTTAATATTAGATTTGTTTCGCTATAATATTGTTTTATTGTTGTAAGCCGCTCCGAGTCTTGGGAGATGGGCGGCATACAAATCTAATAAATAATAATAATAATAATTATTATTATTATTATTATTATTATTATTTTATTTATTTTATTTATTTTATTTATTAATTTATTATTATTATTATTATTATTATTATTATTATTATTATTATTATTATTATTATTATTATATCTCCCGGAATTCCAAGTACCACAGCTCTGAAGCCGGCAGCTCACTTGAAAGGATCCATGCATTTTTATGGTGGTGATGGAGATATTCACCTCTCAACTGACTTGCTTTCTTCCCATGCAGCAATCCATTCAAACAGCTGTTAGTGTCCCAGAATTCCTAACCATCTGCCCATATATAATTGCTGCAGAGAACTGCTCCCCAAACAACCCTTTTTCTGAAGTACAGAAAACGTATGTACTTTGGATGAAAATCATTTTTTTTCAGTGCTGTTGTAACTTCGAAACAGTCCCTAAACGAATGGATTACGTGCTTCAATACAGGTGTTCTAGGAAAGCTCTAAATATGGACATTAATAAATATCGGACAACTTGTTGGCTAATCCTTATGCACACATTGAAACAAGCCTTGAGTTGAAAGGCTGTCACAGAGAAAAGAGGGTCAACGTATTTTCCAAAGTATCTGAGGGCAGGACAAGGACTAATGACTGCTGATTGGTTTCCGGACATAATGCAGAGTGTTGGTAATTCCCTACATGGCATCGGGCCAGATTACTTGCAAGACCACCTTCTGCTGTATCAGTCCCAGCAACCGGTTAGATCCCACAGAGTCGGCCTTCTCCAGGTCCCATCAACTAGACAGTGTCGCTTGGCAGGGCCTAGGAGAAGAGCCTTCTCTGTGGGGGGGGGGGGGGGGGGCGGTCCTCTGAATCAGCTCTCCCCAGAGATTCGTACAGCCCCCACCCTCCTCGACTTCCGCAAGAGTCTTAAAACTCATTTATGCCACCAGCTCGGGGCGATTAGATCTTAACCCCCTCTGGCCAACAAATGTTTGTATGGCTGTTGTCTGAATGGGTATGATTGATTTTTAATATAATTGGGCATTTTAGATTAGTTTGCTTAGTTTTAATTAACTGGATTTAGCTATTGCATTCTGTTGTTTCTTTTTTATATGTTGTAAGTTGCCCTGAGTCCTCGGAGAGGGGCGGCATATAAATTCAATAGATAGCTAGATAAATAGATAGATAGATAGATAGATAGATAGATAGATAGATAGATAGATAGATAGATAGATGGATAGATGGATAGATGGATAGATGGATAGATGGATAGATGGATAGATGGATAGATGGATAGATGGTAGGTAGGTAGGTAGGTAGGTAGATAGATAGATAGATAGATAGATAGATAGATAGATAGATAGATGATAGATTAGATGGATAGATGATAGATTAGATAGAGAGACGAAAGAAAGAAAGAAAGAAAAAAGAAAGACAAAAGAAAGAAAGGAAAGAAAGAATGAATGAATGAATGAATGAACGAATGAATGAATAATGGATGTAAACTCATCAAGGAGAGAACCAGAATTAAGAAGAAATTTCCTGACAGTGAGAACAATTAACCAGTGGAACACCGTGCCTCCAGAAATTGTGGGTGCTCCGACACTGGAAGTTTTAAAGAAGAGATTGGATAACCATTTGTCTGAAATGATACAGAGCAACAGTGAAATGTACTTATCTTCCCAAATGTTTTGGAAGCGCGTGCTTTGTAAACGCGCCCCACTGTCGCACACATTTTTTCACCCTCTGTGCATGCACAGGAGGATAAAAACAAGGAAATGGTAACGTCTGGGCAGGTGGATGGAGCCTCATGTTACCGCTGCTACTGGTTCTCTGGACCATTGGTAGCTGCTGCTTCTGGTACATCTGAACTGGGCCGAAGTGGTAGCATTTTTCTCCTGGTATAGAGTTTCCTGTCTGAGCAAGGGGTTGAACTGTAAGAACCCCAAGGTCCCTTTCTACTGTTATTCTTTCACTCTGACCCTATTTTGTACCTCTTTTAAGGGTTATTCTTTCACTAACAGGTAGAATATCTTAGCTAAAATTACAGCTCGTTGAGGCAAGTTGCAATAGCAATGGTATTTAGACTTATAGACTGCTACTGCACGAATCCTAGCGACCGATAAGGTCCCACAGAGTTGGCCTTCTCCGGGTCCCGTTAACTAAACAATGTCGTTTGGCGGGCCCCAGGGGAAGAGCCTTCTCTGTGGCGGCCCCGGCCCTTTGGAATCAACTTCCCCCAGAGATTAGAATTGCCCCCACCCTCCTTGTCTTTCGTAAACTACTCAAGACTCACTTATACCGCCAGGCATGGGGTAGTTGAGACACCTTTCCCCCAGGCTCTTTTATACTTTATTTTATGTTTGGTATGAATGTGTTGTTTGGTTTTTTAAATAATGATAGGGTTTTATATATTTTTTAATATTAGATTTGTTCTACTATAATATTGTTTTTATTATTGTTGTGAGCCGCCACGAGTCTTCGGAGAGGGGCGGCATACAAATCTAATAAATTATTATTAAATTATTATTATTATATACCGCTTCACAGTGCTTTTACAACCTTCTCTAAGCGATTTACAGAATCAGTGTATTGCTCCCAACAACTTGGGTCCTCATTTGACCCACCTCGGAAGGATGGAAGGCTGAGTCAACCTTGAGCTGGTGGTGAGATTCGATCTGCCAAACTGCTGGCAGCCGGCAATCAGCAGAAGTAGCCTGCAGTACTGCACTCTAACCACTGCACCACCGCAGCTTTATAAAAGTAACGTTATCTTTTAATCTTTCCTAGGGAAGTTAAAAGAATGGAGCCTCATTTTATACGGAACGTCTGAGCATCCTTCCTCTAATATCAGCACTCAGCACTTTAGGCCAACAATGCTGGACCCGCCATCTTTGGAAATGGAGCCTTCAAAAGTCGCTTTCTTCCAAAATCAGATGGAGATCCCAGAGGAGGAAGATGAATATACAGGTAAAATGCCCCAAACCATTTATTTTCCTTTCTAGCTCTGCTTCAAAGAAGAAGCAACTAAGATGATCAAAGAGGTAGAGACTAAATCATATGAAAAACAATCTGCAGGATTTGATTTTGGCTAGCCTTGAGCAGTGTTTCCCAACCTTGGCAACTTGAAGATACAGTATTTGGACTTCAACTCCCAGAATTCCCCAGCCAGCATCTGCCATTGCCAAGGTTGGGAAACACTGGTCTAGAGCAGCAATCACCAACTGGTGGTCCATGAGAAAATGTTGGAGGTCCGCAGAAAAATTATTTGCATATTTGTTTTATATTATATTATATTATATTATATTATATTAATTATATACTATACTATATTATACTATACTATACTATACTATTTAGTCAAGTACATATTGGTGGTATACAAAGATATAGTATTTATGTACATGATACTAGTAAGAGAGAAACATTAGGACAGGGGACGAAAGACACGCTGGTGTACTTATGCATGCCCTTACTGACCTCTTGGGAATCGGGAGAGGTCAACATTGGATAATCTAAGGGCAAAGTTTTGTGGGTTAGGTGATGACAGTACAGAGACAAAAGTGGATAGTCTAAGGGTTAAGTTTGGGGGTTAGGTGGTGATACTGCAGAGTCTGGAAGTGAGTTCCATGCATCAACCACTCAGTTACTAAAGTCATATTTCCTGCAGTAAATACTATATATATATATATATATATATATATATATATATATATATATATATACACCTATATATATATGTCACATGTTTAAGCTGAATTTGAAAATTAAGGGAGACTAGGATAGATCTATTTCGGCCTTATTTTGGCCTCATCAGCTAGCCATACCCACTGGGACTTGAACCTGCAACCTTTGCCTTGTAAGGCAGAGAATTATCCTCTAGGCTACAGTATCCAATCCCTTCAGCTCTGTACCAGGGAAGGGTTACATTTTGTGTCGAATCACCCTGGTATATTGAAGGAACATCACAGCTCCTGTTTTGCCTCTCGGCCCAACCCAGGGCCATTTCCAAGGCAGTTAATTTTATTGATAGCCGACAATTCTATCTGTATGTGTCACATGTTTAAGCTGAATTTGAAAATTAAGGGAGACTAGGATAGATCTATTTCGGCCTTATTTTGGCCTCATCAGCTAGCCATACCCGCTGGGACTTGAACCTGCAACCTTTGCCTTGTAAGGCAGAGAATTATCCTCTAGGCTACAGTATCCAATCCCTTCAGCTCTGTACCAGGGATATTACTGGTCTGTGAGATTTAAAATTATGAGGTCTCCAGGTTGATGACCCCTGCTCTAGAAGTAAAGAAGAATTAGGGGTGACAAGGTAGCAGTATTTCAGTGTTTGAGAGGCTGCTCCAAAGAACAGGGAGTCAAATTTTTCTCCGAAGCAATGGATGGAAACTAATCAAGGAGAGAAGCAACTTAGAACTAAGGAGAAACTTCCTAACAGTGAGGACAATTAACCAGTGGTACAGAAGTTGCCTTCAAAAATCGTGGGCGCTCCATCACTGAAAGATATGAAGAAGAGACTAGACCAGTGATAGCTAAACTTTCCGGGCACTGAGTGCCAAAAAGGTCATGTGGAAATGTCATGTGCGCATGTGTGCACTCATCAAGGCTGTGCTTCAGGAAAAGCTGAACTTCCGGGTTCTAGCACGCATGTGCACCCGACAATCAGCTGGTCAGTGCGCATCCGCTCACCAGTTTTCAGCACTGCCACACTCATGAAAAAGAAAAAAAGCTAGAAAAATCAAATGTCTGGGTTTGGGCATGCATGTGCACCTGACAATCAACTGTCTGGTGTGCATGAACACACCAGTTTTTGTCACAGATTGTGTGTGCATGCACGCCAGAAACCCAGAAGACAAACAGGCTAGACAACTTGTGCTGGATGGCATGGCTTCATGCACCATTTTGGGCACACGTGCCATAGGTTCACCATCACAGGACTAGACAGTCATTTATCTGAAATAGTATAGTATTTGTTGTACATACTCCTGATCAGTTGGAGGATGATGAAGATATTGAGGACTCGGATTCAGATAGTGTTTATGAAGTAGTGGGGGGCCCGAGGTAACAGGTAGTAGAACAGGTGGGAGGCCAGCCACAGGATGGGGCTATGAGTTCAGGATCTAGTGAGGGAGAATCAGACGCTCGCTGGGTTAATCCTAAATTCAGAAGGATTCAGAAACGTAGAGAGCAAAGGTGTGGAAGAAGATATTAAGGAGAGGAATGGGTTAAATATTGTAGTGAAGTAATTGGCACCTCAGGGGGCTAGTGGAGAAGAAGGGTGGAGTTTCAACGTTGCTGAAAAGAAATATGGATGTGTTTTCGCCATGCTAATGTAAGCCAAAGTATTTTATATTGTATTTAGTCAGTGCTGCTGTTTTTTTAAAGCTATGTAGTTAGGAATAAATCTTGTCTAAATGAAGCTGGAAAAGGAATGTGAGAAATGCGGTAAGAGAGAGATAACGGACTGAGTGATGTCTGGAATGTGTTGAAGTACAGGAGAGCAGAGAAATAAACAGAGTTGCTTTATTCATGAAATGATGCATTTAATGAGAGTTATTTGT
This sequence comes from Erythrolamprus reginae, assembly GCF_031021105.1. Classification (NCBI taxonomy): domain Eukaryota; kingdom Metazoa; phylum Chordata; class Lepidosauria; order Squamata; family Dipsadidae; genus Erythrolamprus; species Erythrolamprus reginae. The sequence goes on along the minus strand of NC_091959.1, from coordinate 20,143,789 downwards.
AATTACTAAACTTCTACTAGAAACCAGAACACTATTTAGTATACTATACTATACTAATAGTATACTAAGTTTAGCTATCACTGGTGTAGTCTCTTCTTCATAGCCTTCAGTGATGGAGCGCCCATGATTCTCCTGCTTGACCTCCAAGACCTCCAAGGTCCATTCCAAATTCTATTCTATTCTGTTCTGCTCTGCTCTATTCCTTATTCTATTCTACGCTATTCTACTCTCGTTTACTCTACTCTACTACTCTATTCTATTCTATTCCTTTTCCTTCTCTCCTTCTTCTCCTTCTTTCTTTTCTCTTTCACCTTCTCCTTCTCCTCCTGTTTCTCCTCTCCTCTCCTCTATTCCTTTTGCTTCTCTCATTCTTTTTCATCTTTATTTTTTCTTTCACCTCCTTCTCCTCCTGTTTCTCCTCCACTCCACTCTGTTCTATTCCTTTTCCTTCTACTTCTCTCATTCTTCTCCTTCTTTCTTTTCTCTTTCACCTTCTCCTTCTCCTCCTGTTTCTCCTCTCCTCTATTCCTTTTGCTTCTCTCATTCTTTTCCATCTTTATTTTTTCTTTCACCTCCTTCTCCTCCTGTTTCTCCTCCACTCCACTCTGTTCTATTCCTTTTCCTTCTACTTCTCTCATTCTTCTCCTTCTTTCTTTTCTCTTTCACCTTCTCCTTCTCCTCCTGTTTCTCCTCTCCTCTCCTCTATTCCTTTTGCTTCTCTCATTCTTTTCCATCTTTATTTTTTCTTTCACCTCCTTCTCCTCCTGTTTCTCCTCCACTCCACTCTGTTCTATTCCTTTTCCTTCTACTTCTCTCATTCTTCTCCTTCTTTCTTTTCTCTTTCACCTTCTCCTTCTCCTCCTGTTTCTCCTCTCCTCTATTCCTTTTGCTTCTCTCATTCTTTTCCTTCTTTGTTTTTTCTTTCACCTCCTTCTCCTCCTGTTTCTCCTCCACTCCACTCTGTTCTATTCCTTTTCCTTCTACTTCTCTCATTCTTCTCCTTCTTTCTTTTCTCTTTCACCTTCTCCTTCTCCTCCTGTTTCTCCTCTCCTCTATTCCTTTTGCTTCTCTCATTCTTTTCCATCTTTATTTTTTCTTTCACCTCCTTCTCCTCCTGTTTCTCCTCCACTCCACTCTGTTCTATTCCTTTTCCTTCTACTTCTCTCATTCTTCTCCTTCTTTCTTTTCTCTTTCACCTTCTCCTTCTCCTCCTGTTTCTCCTCTCCTCTCCTCTATTCCTTTTGCTTCTCTCATTCTTTTCCATCTTTATTTTTTCTTTCACCTCCTTCTCCTCCTGTTTCTCCTCCACTCCACTCTGTTCTATTCCTTTTCCTTCTACTTCTCTCATTCTTCTCCTTCTTTCTTTTCTCTTTCACCTTCTCCTTCTCCTCCTGTTTCTCCTCTCCTCTATTCCTTTTGCTTCTCTCATTCTTTTCCTTCTTTGTTTTTTCTTTCACCTCCTTCTCCTCCTGTTTCTCCTCCACTCCACTCTACTCTACTCTACTCTACTCTATGCACAAGGAGCCATCCATTGTTTCTTTTCTTTGAAAAACAGGCATTTTGCAGTCTAGGAACATGGAGAATGTTTATTTCAGGATTGCTCAATCAACCACACAGCTAATCTAGGAAATGTTTTTCTATGAATTTCCAAGAAGTTCTTTCTCTTACAAAAATAATGAAAACCAGCACCAGGGCATTCCCGTTCTTCCTTAGGACCACAAATACAAATTCAGATAAAACGAGATCCCTTTCAGATTTCCAAGAATCTTGGTTTTAATTTAAACAGCAAGGAAGATTCTGGCACTATGGGGGGCTTGACTTGTTAGGCTTGGAAAAGAAAGGGAAGGACGTTTCGAATTATAGGAACATCTGAAGTTGATTTCCAATAGGCTGAGAATGGAACCGCGCAGGCCACAATGCATCTTGTGTCTCCTGGTGGCTGCCTTGTTCAGAAGAGTAGAGACAGCAATTGAAAAATGACAACAACAAGGCACACTATTGTCTCTCTTTTTAAAAAAAATTTTGCTTTCCGGCAAGCTTTGATCATCCAACAACTGTTGGGAAATAAAATTGTGTCTAATGTAAAATTTCATTATACAATAGACCCAGATGACGGAGCCAAAGTAATAAAGAGTCTTCTGAAAATTTAGCCACTGTCTCTGTGTGAGTTGTACCCAATCTGACACCGAACACACGAGCCTGCTAGTATGTAGACAGTATCCCGACCCCAAAAGAGACAGCAGGAACCCCGCCAAAATGCAATGGCGCTTTTCATGTTGTTCCAAGGGGAAACTTGGAGAAGGTAGTTTCTAAGAAACGCAACCTTCTTGCTAATCCTTATATCAGAGGCAGATGCTTGGTTTTTCAATGGAACGGTTAGTCTGTCCAACTGTCTGCTGACCTTCCTAAAGCATAGATGTCCCTGTAGAAATAATTGAGCTTTTCTCCTTAAGAGAAAAACTTACTAAAATTGTTGGAGGCAGCCATGCAATCCAGATGTGGAAATAGCCCTAGACCAGGGATCAGCAAGCTTAAATACTCCAAGAGACACAAAGGTCCTAACCAGAATCCACCTCTAGTTCTGGGCCTGACCGGAAGTCCGATTCCCTCACCATAGAGTTTCCCCCTAGCACGGCATCCTTTTTCCTCTGCTGACTGGAAGTTCAGCTCCCTCACCATAGAGTCTCCCCATAGCATGGTGCCCTTTTTCCTCTGCTGACTGGAAGTCCAGCTCCCTCACCATAGAGTCTCCCCCTAGCATGGCGTCCTTTTTCCTCTGCTGACTGGAAGTCCAGCTCCCTCACCATAGAGTCTCCCCCTAGCATGGCATCCTTTTTCCTCTGCTGATTGGAAGTCCAGCTCCCTCACCATAGAGTCTCCTCCTAGTACGGCGTCCTTTTTTCCTTCTACCTGTCCTAACCAAAAGCCCTATCAATTGTGGAGCCAACTGGTGACAGGGATGAAAGAGCCATATGCAGCTCCAGAGCTGTGGGTTGCCAGCCCCTGCCCTAGACCATACACTTGCTAGGAATATTCTCAAAGGCTAATTCTTCAGTTTTAGGTCATGTCTGCAGAGGGTCTAGGACAGTGATGGTGAACCTATGGCATGGATATCACAGGTGGCACGCAGAGCCATATCTGCTGGCACACGAGCTGTTGCCCTAGCTCAGCTCCAATGTGCATGTGTGTGCCGGCCAGCTGATTTTTGGCTCACAGAGAGGCTCTGGGAGGGCGTTTTTGGCTTCCAGGGTGCCTCTGGGGAGATGGGGGAGGACATTTTTACTCTCCCCTGGCTCCAGGGAAGCTTTTGGAGCCTGGAAGGTGAAACACGAGCCTACTTGGCCCTCCGGAAGTTGGGAAACAGGCCATTTCTGGCCTATAGAGCAGTGTTTTTCAACCAGTGTGCCGTGGCACACTAGTGTGCCACGAGACATGGTCAGGTGTGCCGCGAAGAAGGAAGCTCAGGTTCTGGTCTCGCAACTTTTTGCTGAGAGAGTGAGTGAGTGAGAGAGTGAGTGAGTGAGAGAGAGAGAAAGAAAGCAAGAGAGAGAGAAAGAGAGAGACAGTGAGAGAGAGAGAGAGAAAACAAGAGAAAGAAAAGAGAGGAAGAGAGAGAAAGCAAGAGTGAGAGAGAAAGAAAGCAAGAGAAAGAAAAGAGAGAGAAAGAAAGAGAGAAAGAAAGAAAGAAAGAGAGAGAGAGAGAGAGAAAAGGAGAGGAACGGAGAGAGAAAGAGAAAGAAATGTGCAAAAAGGGGAGGAAAAAAGAGAAATGAGAAAATGATTGAGGCAGAGAATGAGAGGAAAGAGAGAGAAACAAAAGAGAGAGAGAAGTGACTCTTGATTTAAAGCATATGATAAAAAGAACCCAAAGAATAAGAGAGAGAAAAACCCCAGCCCTCACCTGTTTTGGGAAATGGTTCAAGAGTGTGTACACACACACACACACACACAAGGGTGGGGAGGAGACAGGGGTGGAAAAAGAGAGGAGAGTGTCTTAGAGTGTCATTTTGGTTGGTGATGTGCCCCAGGATTTTGTAAATGTAAAAAATGTGCCGCGGCTCAAAAAAGGTTGAAAATCACTGCTATAGAGGGCCTCTGGAGGGTTGAGGGGAAGCTCTTTTCCCCCTTCCTAGGCATTGAATTTCAGATGTGGCCACTTGCGCATGTGCGATAGTGCATGACCATGCTCTTTCGGAACCCAAGGAAGAAAGGTTCACTATCACTGTTCTAGGAAAACTTACCATGGCCAACTTGCCACAGCCATCCCATTGTCAAGGCCAATTCACTGTGGGACAACTTGCTGCAAGACAAGAATTACACCGATAACAAGAAACGGTGGAATAGAATCATTAAAGAAAAGATGTCAACGAAGAGACAAAATGAAGTCTGAAATTGAATGACAAAAATTTAAAGCATTTTAAATAATTAAATTGAATTGTTGAATTGCCCTGCAGTGATTTGCACCAAAGGCTTCTTGTTGTTGTTGTTGTTGTTGTTGTTGTTGTTGTTGTTATTATTATTATTATTATTATTATTATTATTATTATTATTTAGATTTATATGCCGCCCTTCTCCAAAGACTCAGGGCAGCTCACAAAATAGATACAGGGAGCTGGGGCAAGTTGGCCCACAGCGAGTTGTCCTCCTCTGTCTGCAGAACCTCATTGGCATATCCAAATTGTTTTCTTGGCAATAACAGAGAAGTGGTTTATTTATTTTTTTCCTGGGATTAAAAAAATGATTTAATTATTCCCAATTTAGTATTTTAGCATGTCCTAATGGTGTCCCACCAATTCCAATCAGAAAGATTTTGATTAACTTGTTTTAGAGACCCCTCATCCATTCTTAGACATTGATGGGCTGAACAATCAATGGGAATTCAAGCAAGTGAACTTTCACTGAGCTACCTTATTGCTGCAAAATATATCTTTCTTCAGGTCTTTGCAGTGGATATATTTAGATAAATAGACTCTATAAAAACATAAGACACCGGTTTATCCAGAGTTGATGATGCCAGCAGCAACAGTAATTCCGAGCTTCAAACAGAGTAAGGCATTCTTATCCTTGGATGAGCCCAAGATACATTTTATGGCTTCCCAAAGATAAGGTTCCTGCTTTCCCCATTTCACCCACAGATAAGTGCTTACTCTAAGTTCCATGCAGGGAGATTGATATGGATCTTTCTTTCCATCTAGAAGAGCAGGTGAATAGAGAAACTGCAAGATAGATGGGCTCTGGAATACGCAAACAGTCTTGTTGCCTCAAAAAGAAAAAATGATTTGAGATGCAGAAGAAATGGCTAGGGAGATGAAGCGGCAACAGATTTTTTTAAAGGGCAGGAATAGACCCCATAGCCAAAAAACAATAAAACCAAAAACCAACCCTTATTCATTAACCTGAATTGCCTACACTGTTGGTTCCCAGGAAAACTTGTCTACATTAGGAGTTAGACATGTTGCACACAGAACCTAATAGTTACCATACGGTCATGCTATTAGAACACAGGGTATTAACCAAACCTTAACAGGGGTTCACATAGCTTTGTGGTGAAGGGCTACCAAAAGTTTTACTACCATGCTGCGGTGTGGCTTATGCAGGACGCCCTGCATTTTCTTTCAACATGTTTCACTGCAAAATAGCTGCTCTGGGGTGGAGTTCCATTTTTGCTACCCCACTGCATTCCCCACTGCGCTGGCAGTAGCCCACCTCTGGCTGTAGCCATGATAAAACACTATGTAGTGTTAAAACTACAGGGAGTGGACAAATAAATGGAAACACTTTTTGGCATCATAATGTTTGAAGATGTTCAAATCAATCAAAACTTGACATATTTTAATGTTTTTTAAAAATTCTGTTATTTGATATGCTTTTTTAAACTACCATTTTTTAAACAGAAATTTAAGGAAATGGGTTATAACCTTCTAGAAATGGCAGACCTCTCAGACTTTGAAAGAGGCCAAATTGTGGGTGCTCGAATGGCAGGCACTAGTGTCACAGAAAGTGCCTGAATTTTTGGCATTTCAAAAGGTCATGTCTCAAAAGTCATGACTGCTTTTGAAAGAGAAAGGAAAACGTCCTCAGCCAAGCAGAGGTCTGGTCGAAAGTCGAAGTTGTCTGAAAGAGACCGTCGGACTCTAAAGCGAATTGTTAGAGCGGATCGCAAGACCGCAGCTCCTAAAATCACTGCAGAGCTCAATAGACACATACAGAATCCAGTTTCCACAAAAACTGTTCGAAGGGAGCTTCACAAATCAAGATTCCACGGAAGAGCTGCAAGGTGTTTCCATTTTTTTGTCCACCCTCTGTATGTAACACTAGTGATAAAACACTATGTCAGCTGTAGCTATGATAAAACACTATAAAGGAGGACCTTGGTGATCTTTGAGCTTAGTCGTTTCCTTATAGACCTTGCCCAAGCTAGGTAACATCATCAATGCAAACTCCATTCCCTTCTAACACTGATGGTGTTACCTAGTTTGGTAGTGAAACATCTAGAAGTAAAAACATAAGCTCAAAGAGAGCCCCAAAGACTGCAGATATAGCAATTAGCAATATCATTTATATGCCGCTTCACAGTGTTTTACAGCCCTCTGTAAGTGGTTTACGGAGTCAGCCTATTGCCCCCATTAATCTGGATCCTCATTTTACCAACCTCAGAAGGATGGAAGGCTGAGTCAACCTTGAGCCTGGTGAGATTCGATCTCCCGAACTGCAGGCAGCCGCCAGTCAGCAGAAGTAGCCTGCAGTACTGCCTTCTAACCACTGCACTACCACAACTGTCCTCCTTTATGGGCATTAGCATATAGCCTATCTGCTGCTCTCATTGGGTAGGGTAAAGCAAATGAATCGAGCAACGGTGCTTTGTGGCGGGGTAGCATGAAGACTGAATTTCCAGATATGGGGTATGTTGATAGACCAAGTGCTGGATGCCATTGTGTAGGTTGAACTAGGAAGAGTTTTATATCTCTTCTTTCAACAGATCTGTCTGTCTCCCTAAGGTCTGTGTCATAGGGAATGTGGCGACCAAGGATGCGATGGTCCCAATGCCGATCAATGCCTCAACTGTTTCCACTACAGCCTTGGAAGTGTTAAAACTGGCAGGTAATCAGCAGGAAAAAAGCCAGAAAAAAGATGGGGGTTGCTGGTGAGGGGCAGGTCACAGAGAGGGTTGAATGTATTTTGCACAATTAGTTCCACATGCAAGATTTCTAAACTAACAACATGTTGCATGTCACTCGCTCCCTACCTGTCCTCCAGGTACACCGTGGCTATTAACCTCAGATTTTTCATGTAACATGTGTTAAATTGTTTAGGGAAAATATAGTGCTCAAACAAATAAAGGGAACACTTGAACAACACGATATATCTCCAAGTAAATCAAACTTCTGTGAAATCAAACTGTCCACTTAGGAAACCGCCCCGAGTCTACAGAGAGGGGCGGCATACAAATCTAATAAATAATAATAATAACACTGATTGACAATCAATTTCACATGTTGTTGGCACATTCAACTTTGTACAGAACAAAGTATTCAATGAGAATATTTCATTCATTCAGATCTAGGATGTGTTCTTTGAGTGTTCCCTTTATTTTTTTTGAGCAGTGTATATCATCCACAAAACAAACTTAATGGAGAGTAAAAGTGTGAGTAGTGACAGCAATGGACTGTTCAGGCAAATAATCCAGACTAGCAATATATAAAGTATATATATATATCTATTATACATAGATATACAGTAGAATAATCACTATACAATCCAAATCACAAATATAATCACAAATATCAAATACAAACCAGATACTGTATATCAGATACAGTAATACCTCATGATACGAACTTAATTGGTGCAAGGAGGAGGTTCGTAAGACAAAAGGTTCGTAAGACGAAACATTGTTTCCCATAGGAAACAATGTAAAGTCAATTAATCCGTGCAACCAAAAAACCCCCGCAAAAAAACGGCTTTCGGGGACTGCTGGGAAGCCGCACGGCTGTTTTAAAAGGTGACAGCCGGCCTGGGGGGCTTCCCAGCACTCCCCCGAACCCGGGTTCAGTTCGGGGGGGAGCTGGGAAGCCCCCCAGGCCGGCTGCGACCTTTTAAAACAGCCACGCCGCTTCCCAGCTGTCTCCGGAAGCCGAACGCCAAAGGCGAACTTCCGCATTCGGCTTCAGGAGACAGCTGGGAAGCGGCGCGGCTGTTTTAAAAGGTGACAGCCGGGGTGGGGGGCTTCCCAGCAACCTCCCGAACCAAACCCGGGGTTCAGAAAAATTTTGCCTCTTCTTACGAACTTTGTTCGAGTTACAAACCGGCGTTCGGGAGGCTTCTGGGAAGCCCCGCCGCCCGGCTGTCACCTTTTAAAACAGCCGCGTGGCTTCCCAGCAGTCTCCGAACGCCGGTTTGTAACTCGAAAAAAGTTCATAAGAAGAGGCAAAATTTTTCTGAACCCCGGGTTCGTATCACGAGTTGTTCGTAAGACGAGGGGTTCGTATCTTGAGGTACCACTGTATATCAAAAATACTCCCCCAAAGAGGAACTCTTTGGCTCCCTCTTATGGCCAACAGGCACACTACTCTTAAAGATATATCCCTTAACCATGCATTGATAGTTTATCTGTATTGTTACACCCAACAGCTTACATTAGAGAACCATCTTTCAGCTGTGGCGAGGGGGGCGTTCGCCCAGGTTCGCCTGGTGCACCAGTTGCGGCCCTATTTGGACCGGGAGTCACTGCTCACAGTCACTCATGCCCTCATCACCTCGAGGTTCGACTACTGTAATGCTCTCCACATGGGACTACCTTTGAAGAGTGTTCGGAAACTTCAGATTGTGCAGAATGCAGCTGCAGGAGCAATCATGGGCTTCCCTAGGTATGCCCATGTTATACCAACACTCCGCAGTCTGCAGTGGTTGCTGATCAGTTTCCGGTCACAATTCAAAGTGTTGGTCATGACTTATAAAGCCCTTCATGGCATCGGACCAGAATATTTCCAGGACCACCTTCTGCCGCACGAATCCCAATGAACAGTCAGGTCCCACAGAGTTGGCCTTCTCCGGGTCACGTCAACAAAACAATGTCGTTTGGCGGGACCCAGGGGAAGAGCCTTCTCTGTGGTGGCCCCGACCCTCTGGAATCAACTCCCACTGGATATTAGGATTGCCCCCACCCTCCTTGCCTTTCATAAACTCCTTAAAACCCACCTCTGTCGTCAGGCATGGGGAAATTGATTCCCCTGGGCCGTTTCCATTTTATGTATGGTTTGTATGAGACGTATGATTGTTTTTACATTAAGGGGTTTTAAACTGTTTTTAATTATTGGATTTGTACTGTTTTTATTGTTGTGAGCCGCCCCGAGTCTTCGGAGAGGGGCGGTATACAAATCTAATAAATAATAATAATAAATAATAATCATACATTATTATTATTGTTATTTATTAGATTTGTATGCCGCCCCTCTCCGTAGACTCGGGGCGGCTCACAACACAATAAAACAGTTCATGACAAATCTAATAATTTACAATTTAAAATATTTTTAAAAACCCATTATTAAACAGACATACATACAAATATACCATACATAAATTGTATAGGCCGCGGGGGAGATATCTCAGTTCCCCCATGCCTGACGACAAAGGTGGGTTTTGAGGAGTTTATAAAAGGCAAGGAGGGTAGGGGCAGTTCTAATCTCTGGGGGGAGCTGGTTCCAGAGAGTCGGGGCCGCCTCAGAGAAGGCTCTTCCCCTGGTACTGACAACATGACCACCAGACAATTCCTTACCCTTTTTTAAAAATACCAGGAGCTTCCTCCTCCCTGATTTCCCCAACTTGATGTCCACCAGGCAGATCAAACTACAACTCACATAATTTCCAGCCCATGGAGCCAAACATGGAGCTAATCCAACAACCTCTGAAGGACATCAGGTTGGGGACCTTTGGTCCAAGATCCACCCAAGAAAAGAGCATCGATGTTTATGATGAAAGACGTCACGGAAAGAATCTATGCCAACTACTTTGCTGCTCTTCTTTGTTTTGGCAGCTCTTGCCATCGTGGTTCCTCCTTTGGTCTAATCTGGAACATTTGTGGCCTTTTTTCCAGGAAGTGTGTGAACTCCTGCCCTCCTGGCTACTTTGGGGACGGTCTGCAACGTAAGTGCCGCAGATGTCACAGGGGTTGTGAAGCGTGTTTGGGCAGAAGCCAGAACTTATGCACAGCCTGCAGGCGTGGTTATTATCACCACCAAGAGACAAACACGTGTGTGATGCTGTGTCCAGCTGGGTTTTATTCTGAAGACGGTAAGAAAGGGCAATCGATGCCAACACTCACTGATGTTTTCCCCCCCCTTCTCGGGGGGGGGCATCTACAGTACAATCTACAATGGTTTCACTCCTATTATAACATTTTTATGTTCCTTGTCCCTCCCTTCCTCCCTCCCCCGCCCCCCTTCCTCCCTCTCTCCCTTCCTCCCTCCCTCCTTCCTCCCTTTCTTCTTCTTCGGCCCTTCCTCTATCCATCTATCCCTCCTTCCTCCCTCCTTCCCTCTGTTCTTCCCTTCCTCCCTCCCTTTCTTCCTCCCTCCACCCCCTTCCTCCCTCTCTCCCTTCCTCCCTCTCTCCCTTCCTCCCTCCCTCCTTCCTCCCTTTCTTCCTCTCCGGCCCTTCTTCTATCCATCTATCCCTCCTTCCTCCCTCCTTCCCTCTGTTCTTCTCTTCCTCCCTCCCTTTCTTCCTCCCTCCACCCCCCTTCCTCCCTCTCTCCCTTCCTCCCTCCCTCCCTCCTTCCTCCCTTTCTTCCTCTCCGGCCCTTCTTCTATCCATCTATCCCTCCTTCCTCCCTCCTTCCCTCTGTTCTTCCCTTCCTCCCTCCCTTTCTTCCTCCCTCCACCCCCCTTCCTCCCTCTCTCCCTTCCTCCCTCCCTCCTTCCTCCCTTTCTTCTTCTTCGGCCCTTCCTCTATCCATCTATCCCTCCTTCCTCCCTCCTTCCCTCTGTTCTTCCCTTCCTCCCTCCCTTTCTTCCTCCACCCCCCTTCCTCCCTCTCTCCCTTCCTCCCTCCCTCCTTCCTCCCTTTCTTCCTCTCTGGCCCTTCTTCTATCCATCTGTCCCTCCTCCCTCCCTCCTTCCCTCTGTTCTTCCCTTCCTCCCTCCCTTTCTTCCTCCCTCCACCCCCCTTCCTCCCTCTCTCCCTTCCTCCCTCCCTCCCTCCCTCCTTCCTCCCTTTCTTCCTCTCCGGCCCTTCTTCTATCCATCTATCCCTCCTTCCTCCCTCCTTCCCTCTGTTCTTCCCTTCCTCCCTCCCTTTCTTCCTCCCTCCACCCCCCTTCCTCCCTCTCTCCCTTCCTCCCTCCCTCCTTCCTCCCTTTCTTCTTCTTCGGCCCTTCCTCTATCCATCTATCCCTCCTTCCTCCCTCCTTCCCTCTGTTCTTCCCTTCCTCCCTCCCTTTCTTCCTCCACCCCCCTTCCTCCCTCTCTCCCTTCCTCCCTCCCTCCTTCCTCCCTTTCTTCCTCTCTGGCCCTTCTTCTATCCATCTGTCCCTCCTCCCTCCCTCCTTCCCCCTGTTCTTCCCTCCCTCCCTCCCTCCCTCCCTTTCTTCCTCCCTCCATATCTTAATAATAATAATAATAATAATAATAATAATAATAATAATAATTTATTAAATTTGTATGCAGCCCCTCTCCGAAGCCTCGGGGCAGCTCACGTAATAAGAAACAGTGTAATAATGGGACAAATCTAACAATAAAAAATATATAAAAACCCCAACGATTAAAAACCATACAGCACATACATACCAAACATGAAATATAAAAAGCCTGGGGGAGATGTCTTAGTTCCCCCATGCCTGGCGATACAGGTGGGTCTTGAGTAACTTGCGAAAGACAAGGAGGGTGGGGGCCGTTCTAATCTCCGGGGGGAGTTGGTTCCAGAGAGCCGGGGCCACCACAGAGAAGGCTCTTCCCCTGGGGCCCGCCAAACGACATTGTTTAGTTGATGGGACCCGGAGAAGGCCAACTCTGTGGGACCTTATTGGCGGCTGGGATTTGTGCGGTAGAAGGCGGTTCCGGAGGTATCTTCCTCTATCCCTCCCTTCCTCTATCCCTCCATCCTTTCCTTCCTCCCTTCCCTCCCTCCCTTCTTTCCTCCTTCCCTCCCTCCCTCTGTGCCTCTGCCCCAATTATTTTTATGTATTTTTAATTGTTTTCCTTAGTGTACTTTAGTTGCTCTCTTCAAAACAGTTCTAGAATTACCATCATTAACAGCAATATAAAAACACATTAACTAAGAACCGTAATACTTTTAAATCAAATAATTTGTCTTTTAATTGATTTCACATTTTTCAGATTGCCAAAGCTACCCTGAAGCTCTCATAAAATTGAAGGAAAAGCATTAGACTTTCCAGCGCATTAAACAGAAGCTTGTAGTCTTTGTAGCAACTTTGGCTTTTTAAGAACCGGTTTTGCTTTCATCCTTCCTTGAAAATGAAATAGCTTCTAAAGCCTTTAATGTTTTCACTCAATCGGTAGTTCCACTGATTGACTGGTGTGCTGATTAGGGAGGGCAAAATCAGTTTTGGTATTGCTACATTGTAGGAGCGGAACCATGTCAGTCTATGGAAACAAAACATTAGGAGTAATATATATTTTTAAAAAATACGGGATGGATGAATGGTAGGACGGATGGATGAAGGGATGGATGGATGGATGAAGGGATGGATGGATGAAGGGATGGATGGATGAAGGGATGGATGGAGGGAGGGATGGAGGGATGGATGAATGGATGGATGGTAGGACAGACAGATGAAGGGATGGATGGATGGATGGATGGATGGATGGATGGATGGTAGGACAAGTGTATGGAGGGATAGGTGGGTGAGTGAGTGAGTGGGTGGGTTGAGGATGGATGGATGCATGGTTAGATGGATGTTAATGAAAAGTGATCAGAGTTACCCCTGAATTATCAGGAGCATGCATTTAGGTGTGTGGGATTACAGTAGATACCCAGTAAATGATGAGTAATGTGTAAAAAATGTGTAAAATAGTTTACTTTTAGATAATAGCATAGTTCAACGAAACAGTTCAGTTTATTCACATTCAGTCAAGTCAATATCAAAAAGTACTATAATCTTCTTACCAGCCTGTCTTTGGCTTAAACATCAAACAAAGATTACTGCTAACAAACACTTCAATACTTTCATAGAGTAACGGAGATTCACACAGAACTCCTGGTCAGACACACAGTCAGTCATGAATGAATCAGCATTCTGAAGCACATCAGCCTCAAACTATGATCTCTGGCTCCCTCCTATGGCAAACTTAAAACACTGCAGGAATCATCATATATTTAAAGTTCAAGTATTCAAATATATACAAACATAGATTGATGGTTTGTTTATATATTAACAAACCAACTGTTTGGACATACTCCTAACAGGATGGACGGACAGACAGATGGACAGGCAGAGGGGAAGACAGGTGGGTTATACATATGTAACCTGCATTGAGAGCCAGTATGGTCTAATGGTTAAAGCACAGGATAGAAACTTGGAGACTTAGTTCTAGTCCTGCCCTAGGCATTTAAGCCAGTGAGTTCTAGTCCCGCCTTAGGCATGTAACCTGTCTTAGGCCAATCACCAGCAGATTTGTGAGTTCTAGTCCCGCCTTAGGCCTGAAACCTGGTTTAGGCCAATCACCAGCAGATTTGTGAGTTCTAGTCCCGCCTTAGGCATGAAACCTGGCTTAGGCCAATCACCAGCAAATTTGTGAGTTCTAGTCCCGCCTTATGCATGAAACCTGGCTTAGGCCAATCACCAGCAGATTTGTGAGTTCTAGTCCCGCCTTAGGCATGAAAAAGTCCCATTTTAGTCACGGTGGGGTCATTTTGGGCCAGTCCCTCTCTCTCTCTCTCTCTCTCTCTCCCTCAGTCCAATTCACCTCACAGAGTTATTGTTGGGGGGGAAATAAGAGGAGGAAGGAGGATAATTAAATATCTTCGCCACCTTGAATTATATATTAAAATGATAAAGGGAGGATATAAATAAGTATCTGCATTATCAATCTGTCTTTCTCTCCTTCCACCTCATGCCCTGGCTCACCCCAATGTAAATCTTACACCCGTCTAGCTATTCCATGCATTTGATAAATTGAGCCGTCCCTTATTTCCTCAGATGATGCCTTTTAATAAAACGCATAGCTGGAAAAGGGTATTTCTTTTTTGAGATTCCGTGTTTGCGTCGGTCTCATTCCGCCCTCCCCCTTCTAGCACAAAAGGGCAGTTTTTATTTATTTAGTGTTTTGGGAAGCAATTTTCTCTAATGTACAAATTTGGACAGGCAAAGGGTTTGGAGAAATACATATATTGTTGCAGAAGTGTGTTTTAGCTAACCTGTCGGGTTAATGTGGACAATTTTCCCTCCCACAGTTGGTCGTCACTAGGAGATCTGGAGACTGATCAAGGATAGCTATGGTTGGTTGATTGACACGTTGCAGGGTTACATTACTGAACCTAGCATTTAAATAAATGATATTTCTAATTGCAAGTGAAGAAATTCCAAACGATGCAACTAAACTAATTTAATCAATGAGATTGAATAGGACTACGGATTTGGCTTCCAAATGATGGCTTGCAGGGATGTGCATATACCCTGTTTCCCCGAAAATAAGTCACCCCCGAAAGTAAGACATAGGAGAGGTTTTGTAGAATTGCCTAATATAAGGTATCCCCCGAAAGTAAGACGTAGGAGACGTTTCGTTTTCGCAGCATTCCCGAACAGAACATATATAACATATATTTGAAGAAAGTATAATTGTTGTACATGGAAATAATGGTACGGGAGTAGTAAGAAATTCTTGATAGGATTCAGTTTGTCTGGTTATGCTGGTTTGGGATAACAACAACTGTACAGTATATAATGTTCTTTTTTGGTGGTTCAGCAATAAATGTGAATTCTTCTTCATTGAAAAAAAAATAAGACATCCCCTGAAAATAAGATGTAGCACATCTTTGGGAGCAAAAATTAATATAAGACGCTGCCTTATTTTTGGGAAAACAGGGTAATATCTATGATATGCAGCTTTTTAAAGTATATTTCTGAGAAAAGATGCAGCTGCTTTAAAGAGTTACAAGGCCACTATCCATGTCCTTGCTTGCTGTGGAGAAATATATGCTGGATTAGATAGAAAGTACTGCTCAATGTTATTAATCAAATTAAACATTAATTTAATCTCCTGCCAATCTGAAATGGGATGAGGAATGTTTCTGATGCTTCGCAATAAAATCTGAAAAAAAAGCATCTGGTTTTAAAATCAGCACTTTAAATTAATTGACCTGGATTTTGAATATTTAAGACATGCTTGCCAATGTTTAGAATTTCTCCAAAATGAAAAGGTCTAAGAAGTTATATATTTTAAGTTGAAATGAATTATTTCTGTCATCCCGCCTGTTTTTTTTAAAGTACCCTTATTGTTCAGTGCCAGATGGTTTAACTTGCCGTTAAATACTCTGTTAAGTCATAAATGTTAACATCTGCAATTATGCATTCATAATCGCTGGAATTTCTTTTCACTCTGGCCTCTTCTCCCTCCCCTGCAAAGGTCAAAGACGTTGCCAGAAGTGTCATCAAAACTGTAAGAAATGCTTTGGCGAGATGGACAAATGTTCTGTCTGCAAAGATGGATTCAGGTGAGTTGTAGCTAGTGAAGAAAAACAATGCAAGGATTTCAGAAGTGAACCCCTTGATAGAAACAAGCCCCCCAATTTCAGCTGATTGAATAAAGAAAGGAAGATGCTAAAAATTGTTAATCGATTGTTGATCTCTTTGCTGCATCTCCTGTAAACATCACAAAGAGTAGGTGATGTGATTTCCAGGTTATGTGTTTCCACCATTTGAAATGCCCATCCTTAGATCCTCCTGGCTTTGCAATAAAGCCTTGTACAAATAAATATTCTAATCAAACTGAGTTTGCCCATTTTGGAAGGCATTGACAGGCCAGGACCTTTACTTCTAATAAGGGCACTTTTAATAAGGAGACCTTGTAATTTATTTATTTATTCATCCATTCCATTCATTCATTCATTTATTCATTCATTCATTCATTCGATTTTTATGCTGCCCTTCTCCTTAGACTTAGGGCGGCTTACAACATGTTAGCAATAGCACTTTTTAACAGAGCCAGCGTATTGCCCCCACAATCCGGGTCCTCATTTTACCCACCTCGGAAGGATGGAAGGCTGAGTCAACCTTGGGCCGGTGATGGGGTTTGAACCACTGACCTACAGATCTACAGTCATTCTCTTAGATTTATTTATTTATTTACTTACTTACTTCTTTCTCTTTTTCTTTCTCCTTTCTTTCTTTTCTTCCTTTCTTTCCTTCTTTCCTTCCTTCTTTCTCTCTCTTTTTATTTCTCTTCTTTCTTTCTTTCTTTCTTTCTTTCTTTCTCTCTCTCTCTTTTCCTTCCTTCCTTCCTTCCGAAATTCTCTGAGCAAGAAACTTGGACATGGTTTTAAACTTTTATAGACAATCCCCAACATCAAGTAATAAACATCTATAAAATAAGGGAAGTGTGATTTTGCACTATATAAAGTGACATCCTGGAACACATTTTAGTAAGTGAAAATTAATGCAGAAGAAATTTGGCAGACAGCCCCTATATATTTATGTGCTCCCTTTCGATGAGAGGACATTGATGTTGCTCAAGGTGGCTTATAGGGGAAAAGAGAGAGATGGCTGATGGATGGATGGAGGCTCATTGCTTATTGTAGGAGAAGATTATCTTTTTTGGATCGGTGTGTACATTTAGAGGATTGAAAAAAAAGAACCTATTATGTGCATTCTCAGCAAATGGCCATTTAGCTAATTGCAAAATATCCATTTCCTACAAGGGAGATTTTCTCAGCAGCTGGTGGTAATTGGCTGACCTTGCCTGGTCTTGGAAACTACGCAGGATTGGAGCCTAAGTAGGTAGTCAACAGACCAGAGATGGCAATCAATTTCAGCTCTCCACGCTCAGCTCCACTTCCAGTAAGCAACTCAAGCTTAACGTACTTGACATTGATAGATCAGTTCTCCACTGCTGAGAAGAAAGAAGTCATATACAGGTAGAAGATCTGCCCATTTCAGAACTTGGAGGTCAAGCCATTTGTGCGTCATTCCCAAGCTTTCCATCCTGGACCTTTTCCTCTGTTGTTTTTGGCCAATGAGTTCTTGACTCTTCTTGGGTGTCAATGCTGGAGATTTTTTAGAAACAGATTTTGGCAAGTTGGAAGGGATCTTGTAGGTCATCTAGTCCAACCCCTCCCTCCCCAAAACAGAAGACCCAACACTATTTCTGAGAAATGGCAGTCAAGTCTCTTCTTGACCCCTATGACAATCATTAAGCGTTGTATCACATGATTCTTGACAAGTGTATCTATTTCTTTTATGTACGCTTAGAGCGTATGCACCAAAGACAAATTCCTTGTGTGTCCAATCACACTTGGTCGATGAAATTATTCTATTCTATTCTATACTATTCTATACTATTCTTGAGAGTATCCAGTGATGAAGCTCCCACAACTACTGAAGTCAGCTTCTGTTCCACTGGTTGATTGTTCTCACTGTCATAGAATTTCTCATTTCTAGGTTGAGTCTCTCTCTCTGATAAATTTCCATCCATTATTCCTTGTCTGGCCTTCAAATGCTTTGAAAAACAGCTTGAGCTCCTCTGTGGCAAACTCTTACATTTTCCTTCCTTCCTTCCTCCCTCCCTCCCTCCCTCCCTCCCTCCCTCCCTCCCTTCCTTTTTTTTGTTTCTCTGTCTGTGTTTCTCTGTTTGCTTCTCTCTCTCTCTCTCTCATTCCTTCCTCCCTCCCTCCCTCCCTTTTTTGTTTCTCTGTCTGTGTTTCTCTGTTTGCTTCTCTCTCTCTCTCTCTCATTCCTTCCTTCCTTCCTTCCTTCCTTCCTTCCTTCCTTCCTTCCTTCCTTCCTTCCTTCCAGAGTGGGGTGGAAGCAACTCCTGACAGTGACTCCCCTTTGTTCTGATGGACAAAGCTGCCCTCCTGTTACTGAAGTAAAAGAGTTTTTGCTCCAGGCTTCTGATTGCTTTTATTGTATTTATATTAATCTATCCAGCCAACCTTAGAATTCAAGAATTATAACTCAAGCAGCAGAAGGTTTCATAAAATCATGCAATAGAATAAAAGTCATCATTACTATAGATAAAACACTGTGAGTTCACTAGCAGTCTTTCAAAGGTGGTATTCATTCATCCATCCATTCAAAATCTGTGTGCTCCTTCCACGCATGTGCAGAGCTTCAAAATGTGCCTAAATGGGACAGCATAGCACTGGGGTGGGACAGGCCCATCCCCATGTCACCACTACCAGTTTGCCTGAACTGGTCCAAACCAGCTGAATACCATCTCTGAGTATTTTGGGGGGGAAATAGAGCAGCATTAAAATCTCTTTACTATGGGGAGAGGATTCCAGAGACAGAAAACTTCCTTCATCCACATAATCTCTATAGGCAGCTTGGTCGTTGAGTTGGCGGGGGGGGGGGTGCTACAGCTTGTGCCCCTGACCAGGTAGAAGGTGATAAGTAAAATTACTGGAAGAATGTTGATATCTTTGGAAAAGATAGGGCTAATTCAAGAATATCAATAGAAGGAGGCTATTTCTGTGGGAAGCTTCACAAGTTTGTTGTTGTTCAGTTTATTGATTGATTGATTGATTGATTGATTGATTGATTGATTGATTGATTGTTAGAGTTGAAAGGGACCATGCAGGTCATCAAGTCCAACCCCCTGCCTGAGCAGGAATCCTAAAGCACCCCAGCCAAGTGGCAGTCCAATTTCCTCTTGAAAGTGTCCAGAGTTGGGGAGTTCACAACCTCCGCAGGCAGGTTGTTCCAATGGTTGATCGCTCTGACCGTCAGGAAGTTGTTCCTTACTTCTAGGTTGAATCTCTCCTTGGTCAGCTTCCAGCCGTTGTTCTTCGTCCAGCCCTCTGGTGTTCTGGAGAATAGAGTGTCCCCCTCCTCTCTGTAGCAACCCCTCATACACCTGTATACAGCTATCATGTCCCCTCTGGCCCTCCTTTTCTCTAGGCTATCCATGCCCAGTTCCCGCAATCTCTCTTCATAAGTCTTCGTTTCAAGTCCCCTAATCATTTTGGTTGCTCTTTTCTGCACCTTCTCCAGAGTTTCAATGTCTCTTTTGAAGTGTGGTGACCAGAACTGGATGCAGTACTCCAGATGTGGTCTGACCAGGGCGTAGTAGAGTGGTATTAATACTTCCCTGGTCTTGGAGTGTATCCCTCTGTTGATGCAGCTTAGGATGGTGTTGGCTTTTTTGGCCACTGCTGCACATTGCTGGCCCATGTTTAGTTGATTATCCACCAAGACACCAAGATCTCTTTCGCAGTTACTGCTGCTAAGTGGGATTTCTCCCAGGCTGTATGTGTGTCTAGGTTTTGTTTTTTTTACCAAGTTGCTAAGTTGTGTCTGACTCTTTGTGACCCCTTGGACCATAGTTCCCCATCCCCCTTCCTTCACTGTCTTCAGAGTCGGCCCAAATTCCTGTTCATTGTGTCAATGATATCGTCATGCCAGTGCAGAGGTTGGTGATAAATTAACGGCTTGCCACACTATCTGTGGGGTCTGGATGGGTGTCAACAGACTCAAACTCAACCCTCATAAGACAGAGTGGCTGTGGGTTTTGCCTCCCAGGGACAATACCAACTGTCCATCCATCACACTGGGGGGGGAAATCATTGACCCCCTCAGAGAGGGTCCGCAACTTGGACGTCCTCTTCGATCCACAGCTCACATTAGAGAAACATCTTTTGGCTGTGACGAGGGGGGGCATTTGCCCAGGTTCGCCTGGTGCACCAATTGCGGCCCTATTTGGACCGGGACTCATTGCTCACAGTCACTCGTGCCCTCATCACCTCGAGGCTCGACTACTGTAATGCTCTCTACATGGGGCTACCTTTGAAAAGTGTTTGGAAACTTCAGATTGTGCAAAATGCAGCTGCGAAAGCAATCATGGGCTTCCCTAAATATGCCCATGTCACACCAACACTCCGCAGTCTGCATTGGTTGCCGATCTGTTTTCGGTCACAATTCAAAGTGTTGGTTATGACCTATAAAGCCCTTCATGGCATCAGACCAGAATATCTCTGGGACCGCCTTCTGCCGCACGAATCCCAGCGACCAGTTAGGTCCCACAGAGTTGGTCTTCTCTGGGTCCCGTCGACAAAACAATGTTGATTGGCGGGACCCAGGGGAAGAGCCTTCTCTGTGGCCGCCCCGACCCTCTGGAACCAGCTCCCCCCAGAGATCAGAATTGCCCCCACCCTCCTCGCGTTTCGTAAGCTCCTTAAAACCCACCTCTGTCGTCAGGCATGGGGGAATTGAGATACTCTTTTCCCCCCAGGCCTATACAATTTATGCATGGTATGTTTGTGTGTATGCTTGGTTTTAATAAGGGTTTTTAGTTATTTTAAATATTAGATTTGTTATACGCTGTTTTATTATTGTTGTTAGCCACCCCGAGTCTACAGAGAGGGGCGGCATACAAATCTAATAAATAAATAAATATCTATAGAAGGCCTGATGTTGATGGGAACTTGGGAAGGGTGATTTTTCATGAGGAGACAGATGCTGCCACAAAGCATTCTTTCCAGTGGTTCAAGGCCATCCTATGCCCACTCACCTGGGCGGAAGCGGAGGGAGGACTTGTCATGCTGGCATAATTTAAATGGCAATGTGACATGTTTGTGGGTGGGGGACAAGGTACGTGAACTTGCAATTGGGTGGGAAACTCGGGTTCAGGTTTCCCAGGGTAGGTGCCAGGATGGTCCCAGCAATAAATTGGAACTTTGGAACTTTGAGGAGTACTTTGACTTGGACTCTGATTTATTTTGGATGTTACCTGGAACCTTGAAAGATATTATCTCACCATCTCAGCTTCCATCATCTTCTTTTGCCTTCCATCTTTCCTAACATCAGAGTCTCCCCCCAGCACTCTTTTGCTGTTCATGGGGTTCAAACTATTTTCCTTTTTTTTTTTAGAAATTTTTTATTGATTTTTTTAAAATATGAGACAAAACAAGACATACAACTTTTAACATGTAGAGGAGCGACCATTGCTCTGCTAGGCATAGAGGTCTTCTATTACAGAAAAGAATGACTAGTTATAATTAGATCAATACAGAAAGATACAAATTGTTAATAACATATCTCTTAATATATTAGGGATATAAAATCTATATATTTCAGCATTTTCGTTACGTCTCAATCTCAATCAATTAATAAGACTAAAACGTATCCACTAAATATCAGTATACAATATATTCAACCTGGTAAGTTTAACTGTTCTATAATTTATTTTTGTATCATTAATAATCTTTATTAACATTCCACCAATTATATACTTTCTCCCAAGTTTTATAATACGGTACTCTGTTTCCATTTGATTATTTAACCTTCTCGTCATCATTCCCTTTCATATGTATTGTATATTGGACAAAGAATAAATAAATAAAAAAATAAATAAAAAAATATCTAATTCTGCACATTCCATAATTTTCTTAAGAACTTCTTCATCTTTTGGAATTTCATTTTCTTTCCATTTTTGCGCAAATGCAATTCTTGCCGCTGCTAATATGTGGATTATTAAATAATATCTTTCATTCAAACTATTTTCCAAAGCACCAGAGGGCAAGACAAGAAACAATGGATAGAAACTAATCAAGGAGAAAAGCAACCTAGAACTAAGGGGTAATTTCCCGGCAGTGAGAATAATTAACCCGTGGAATAGCTTGCCTTCAGAAGTTGTGGGTGCTTCAACATTGGAGGTTTTCAAGAAGAGACTGGACAGCCATTTGTCTGAAATAGTATATCTCCTGCTTGAACAAGGAGTTGGATCAGATAAACTCCAAGGTCCCTTCCTTTTTAAAAAAAAATATATATTTAAGACATTACACACATAAAGGACAAACACGAAAAACACACAGTTGGTGTTCTGTCGAGCTCTCTGATAGAATTTTCCCACAAATGCACAGAGACAATTTCAGACACACACACATTTGAAAATGCAAAACAATGTTCTTTATAATGAAAATTCACTTAACCTAAGCCCTCTTTTGGAATAGCAAAGAGCACTGGTCTCCAAACAAACTGGTAATTTGTACAAGTCCCTTATCAGTTCTGTGATACTTAGCTTGCAGCTGTGAGGCAATTCACAGTCCTTCTTCTTTCACAAAGTGAAACACACTTTGCTCTGGTTTAGTTTCAAAGCGGGGGAAAATCAGCACACAAAAAGTCAAAGTCAGTAAAGCAGTCACGAAACACAAGGATCAGATAATCCTCCACAATGGCCAAACCCACAGGCTGCTCTTTATAGCAGCCCCACTAATTACCACAGCCCCACCCAACCACAGGTGGCCTCATTTTCTTTGATAATAATCTCTCAGTTGTTGCTGCCTATGCATCGCTCTCCGCATGCGTAGCTGTATCATTAACTCTTGTTCTGAATCCAAGGAGGAGCTAGATAATTGATCTCCTTCTGAGCTGTCTGCCACACTCTCCTCCTCCCTGTCACTCATGTCTTCTTGGTCAGAGGAGCCTTCATCAACAGATTCCACCGGGGGGAAAACAGGCCTGCAGCATGTGGATGTCTCCCCCACATCCACAGTCCTTGGGGCAGGAGCTGGGCCAGAGCTAACCACAACAGTTGGGATATTTATATCCCAATTTCTGTCAGAAGCACTAACAGAGATATATACATTTTTACATTCTTTCATTAACGTTTATGCTTGCATATTTTTGTCTACATTTCAGAATAAGAATACTTTGATCCATTATTCGTTTTTTTAGGCTTTCTATTTCACTTCACTTCCTTTATGCATTTCTCTTTTTTAGCCAATTATGGAATTTCTCCCATACCCTGAGTCCTCTTTCCTTTCTAGTTTCTTGGTCAACATGTCCATTTCTGCGCATTCCATAATTTTTTAAAATTATCGTTTCTTCTTTTGGCGTATCTTAACTTTTCCATAACTGTGCATAGGTTATCCTTGCCACTGTTAAAAGGGGGGAAATCAAATATTTAATTTCTTTTTTATACGTTTTATTGAAAATCCCTAACAAAAAGGTTTTTGGCTTTTGGAAGGTTCCTCCCAACTCTGTTATTCTGTGTTCTAGAATTTAGCAAGGGGCTGATGTAACTTTACGACAACCTGTTGCTTCTTGACGATTCCCCGCTTTAGAGTCCCAGCAATAAAGCTCCTACTGATTTTTTGGCTGCCTTCAGAAACAAATAATGCAGGGCAACCCCAAATGAAAGGAGGAAGATGGCCCAGAAGTTAGACTGATTGATTGATTGATTGATTGACTTACTTACTTACTTACTTACTTACTTACTTACTTACTTACTTACTTACTTACTTACTTACTTACTTACTGTTCTGTCTGGGTGACCCCAGACTTCAACACCAACTGGAAAAAACAGCCAGACACGCTGGTAAAAGCAAAGGCACTTTATAGTTTGAAAAATAAACACAGAGAAAAACCTGTTCTTCCCAACAGGCAGGCTATGAGGCTTCACAGCAGAGTCCTGACGGCCAGACAATACAGCAGACTTCTTGCTGGCACACACACACCTGTAGAGAATAAGACCCACGCCTTTCCCCCCAAGGTTTCAGCCTTCAAGGCCACAAGCCAGAATCAGAGACGTCAAAGATCACAGCCAGGTCCCAGGACTCCCAAAGATAATACTCCACAATACAGGAAGGGTGGGTCTGCCTTTTCAGCCTTTCTGGGGAGAACCACACCCAAACCCAGCTGTTGCCTATTTAGGGCTGGAAATACCTGGCTAATTGTCCCCTTCGTTGTGCTGCTCTTCTCTGCCTGAGATCGATGATGGCTTGTGCATTTTCATCCAAGGACTCCAGGCTGCTTGCTGGGGAGAGCTCCACCCCGGGGGACTCAGGCTGTTCTCCCTCTCCCTCGGCCTGATATTCCTCCTCCCCGTCTGCCTGGGCCTCCTCCTCCTCCTCCTGTTCCTCATCCTTCCCCCTCTGAGCATGGAGCCGGCAGAGGTTCAGCCGTTCCCTGAGGAGCCTCAGACGGAATCACAACACTTACTTACTTACTTACTTACTTACTTACTTACTTACTTACTTACTTACTTACTTACTTACTTGATTTGTATGCCGCCCCTCTCCAGAGACTCTGTGCGTCTAAAAGCAATAATAAGACAGCGTACAATAATAATCCAATACTAAAAACGATTAAAAACCCATTAATATAAAAACCAAACATACATACAGACATACCATGGATAAAATTATAAAGGCCTAGGGGGAAAGAGTATCTCAATTTCCCCATGCCTGGCGGCAGAAGTGGGTTTTAAGTAGCTTACAAAAGGCAAGGAGGGTGGGGGCAATTCTAATTTCTGGGGGGAGTTGGTTCCAGAGGGCCGGGGCCGCCACAGAGAAGGCTCTTCCCGTGGGTCCCGCCAAGCGGCATTGTTTAGTTGACAGGGCCCGGAGAAGATCCACTCTGTGGGACCTAACTGGTCGCTGGGATTCGTGCAGCAGAAGGCGGTCCCTGAGATAATCTGGTCCGGTGCCATGAAGGAAAGAAATGAATAAAAAGAAAAAGTACAATGCCAGAAGGTTGATCTGAAAAATTTGTTCAGCAGGAGGCACAAAGATTCTTTGCAGGATTCATTTAGAAGACAGTAATTGGACTGACATGACTGCTTCAATAGCTGCACTTGGGCAAAAGTCAAAAATTATACGTTTTGAAAAGATGACCCTGTGCACGGGGTCAGTAAAAGTGGCTTCCCTTGGCTGCCATCTACCAGTGTTACCTTTTATTGTTTTGCTCACCGTTTTAAGCTTAACAAGGTTTTGCCAGAAATGTCCCTGTCATCTTTTATAAAAAGTAAAGTCAATTTATCATGAGGTTCATACACACCGTGGATGTGTCACGTTTTTTTCAGATTTGCTTAACAGCAATAGCTCTTAGACTTATATACCACTTCAAGTGCTTTTGCAGTCCTTTGTAAGTATTTATATATTTATAGAGTATTCGGAAACTTCAAATCGTGCAAAACTCTCTACATGGGGCTACCTTTGAAAAGTGTTCGGAAACTTCAGATCGTGCAGAATGCAGCTGCGAGAGCAATCATGGGCTTCCCTAAATATGCCCATGTTACACCAACACTCCACAGTCTGCATTGGTTGCCGATCTGTTTCCGGTCACAATTCAAAGTGTTGGTTATGACCTATAAAGCCCTTCATGGCACCGGACCAGATTATCTCCGGGACCGCCTTCTGCCGCATGAATCCCAGTGACCAGTTAGGTCCCACAGAGTTGGCCTTCTCCGGGTCCCGTCAACTAAACAATGTTGTTTGGCGGGACCCAGGGGAAGAGCCTTCTCTGTGGTGGCCCCGGCCCTCTGGAACCAACTTTCCCCAGAGATTACAATAGCCCCCACCCTCCTTGCCTTTTGTAAGCTCCTTAAAACCCACCTCTGCCATCAGACATGGGGGAACTGAGATATTCTTTTCCCCTAGGCCTCTACAATTTATGCATGGTATGTTTGTATGTATGATTAGTTTTATAACAAGGTTTTTTAGCTGTTTTAGTATTGGATTGTCACATGCTGTTTTTACCACTGTTGTTAGTCGCCCCGCTTCCACGGAGAAGGGCGGTATACAAATCCAATGAATGAATGAATGAATGAATGAATGAATGAATGAATGAATGAATGAATGAATAAATAAATCTGCAATCTGATTGGGCCAGAGCATTATAAAATGCAAAGCAACTGTACAATGATTATTGGCTGTTAATGTTGGCTGCTTATGTTGGCTGTTGTTGGTGGTGATGTTGTTAGTTGGCTGGAGCAGTTTTGAGTGTGAGTTAATTGTAGGGTTAGAAAAGGAGGATCAGAGGCTACCTATGTCCATAATGCTTAACCATATCACTTACCGATCTAGCAGTTATGTTTAGACAACACACAAAACTTGGTTAGTTTTATGTTGGATTGGGGCAATAATGTGTTGCAGCCAGTACAGCTGGGATCGGGATTGCAGTGGCGAAAATTGAGATGCATGTGCATCTCTGCGCGCCTGATGCATACGCGCATGTGCACATTTGAGATTTCGCTTCTGTGCATGCGCAGCAACCAAAATCTCAAATGAGGATGCTCTCGTGCATGTGATTTTGAAGACTATTGCAGGTTTTTTGCTTCTGTGCATGCAAATTGGTGAAATCACATGCGCAAGAGCACTCCTGCGCGAGTTTTTGCTTGCGCATGCACAATAGCCAAATCTCACACCAATGGGGATATGCGCTTCTGCTGGGCGCCCACGCATCCATGACAATCCTGGAGGGTGCACCAGGAGTGGCTGGTAAGTGGAACCCCCCACCTGGGTTGGGTCGTTTGTGTTTT
The DNA here is from genome assembly GCF_031021105.1 of Erythrolamprus reginae. NCBI lineage: Eukaryota > Metazoa > Chordata > Lepidosauria > Squamata > Dipsadidae > Erythrolamprus > Erythrolamprus reginae. The sequence continues at coordinate 20,117,357 of NC_091959.1, read as the reverse complement.
TTGCTTCATGAACCATTCGGTTAGCTTGCGGTTCCCTATACACATAGTACCTCTAGATACGAGTTTAATTCGTTTTAGAAGGGAGCTTGTATGTCGAACAACTCGTATCTGGAACAAATGGCTTTAGACTTTGTTTTTCCCCTCCGAGATAACCAGAAGCAAGGATTCTTGCGCCACCTAGTGGACGCTTGGCTCGTATCCCGGATTTGAGCTCGGGTCTCGAAAAGTAATTTCTCTCTCCTCTTTGCTCGTATCTTGGAATACTCGCATGTGGAGCAGCTCATATCTAGAGGTACTACTGTGTAGGCATTGCGCAAGTCCCAGAAAGTGGACCTTAAAATCTGATGAGAAGATAAACCTCAAAGATGCTTTGAACAGACTGTGTCGCCTGCTTATTGAAAGGGCTGGTTGGATTAGCAGCTCCTCCTAATCTTTCGCTACTCTTTCTCCTCTAAGGATTTTCAGCGATCTAAGCTCTAGGATTAAAACATGTATGTTTATTTGTTTATTTGTTTGTTTATTTTTGCTCTCCATGTTTCCCGCTGCTTTCCTCTACAGCCTCGTAGACAACAACTGTGTTTCAGTATGCCAGCAGGGCCTGTATTTGAAAAAAGAACTTCTGCAATGCGAGGGCTGCGAGCCGGACTGCAGGACATGTACAGGTAAATTAACAATCACTAAGATCTCTAGGTCAGTGTTTCCCAACCTTGGCAACTTGAAGATATTTGGACTTCAACTCCCAGAATTCCCCAGCCAGCAAATGCTGGCTGGGGAATTCTGGGAGTTGAAGTCCAAATATCTTCAAGTTGTCAAGGTTGGGAAACACTGCTCTAGGTGACCTCTTTGTCTAAATCAATAACTAGCAGATGAAGGAGAGGAGAAATAAGAAGGAACTACAAATAAGAAGGAACTATAAATCATGCAAAACGCAGCCACACGAGCTGTCATAGGCCTTCCTAGACATGCCCATGTTTCTCCAACACTCGGCGGACGGTATTGTTTGACAATTGGTTTCCGGACGCAATTCAAAATGTTGGTAATGACCTAAAAAGTCTTACATGTCATCGGGTCAGAATACCTACGGGACCACCTTCTGCCACATGAATCCCAGTGACCGGTTAGGTCCCACAGAGTTGGCCTTTTCCAGGTCCCATCAACCAGATAATGTCACTTGGCGGGGCCTAGGGGAGGAGCCTTCTCTATGAGGGCCCCGGCCCTCTGGAATCAGCTCCCCCTGGAGATTCGTATTGCCCCCACCCTCCTCGCCTTCTGCAAAAGTCTTAAGACTCATCTATGTCACCAGGCTTGTGACGATTAGATCTCAGTCCTCTGGCCTATGAATCTTACATATGATTGTTGTTTGAGTGGGTATGATTAATTTTTTAATAATACTAGGTTTTATAGACTAGTACATTTAGTTTTTAAATTAATTGGATTTAAACAATTATATTGTATTCTTTTTTCTGTGTTGTAAGCCACCCTGAGTCTTCAAAGAGGGGCAGCATATAAATCCAGGTAGGTAGGTAGGTAGGTAGGTAGGTAGGTAGGTAGGTAGGTAGGTAGGTAGATAGATAGATAGATAGATAGATAGATAGATAGATAGATAGATAGATAGATAGTAGGTAGGTAGGTAGATAGAGATAGAGATAGAGGTAGGTAGGAGGGTGGGTGGGTGAATAGATAGATAAAAATATATAAGGTTATTTTCCTACTCAAAACCTCCAAACCAGATAAGTTATACCCAGTCTGGTAACTGAAGTTTCATTCTGAGCGTGTCATGAAAATGGAGCCTTCACTAATCATTCTTGGTGGCAGATCCATTTGCTAGGATTTCAGAATGTTCAAGTTGGTTCGATGGGTTGTGGCAAAGAAGAGGTCAACCTATTTTCCAAAGCACTAGAACGCAAGAGAAGAAACAATAGATGGAAGCTCATCACAGAGAGAGTGAACCTACAACTAAGGAGAAATTTCTTAACAGTGAGAACTATCAACCAGTGGAATAATTTGCCTCCAGAAGTTGTGGGTTATTTCATTGGTTGATTGTTCTCACTGTTAAGGAATTTCTCCTTAGTTCGCCATCACTGGTATAGAGTCTCTTGTTTGAGCAGGGGTTTGGACTAGAAGACCTCTAAGGTCCCTTCCAACTCTATTATTCTATTTTCATCTTCTACATAGTTCTCAAGAATCTAGCGGCTCCTACCCAGAATCGTTTTGCAGAGTAAGATAGGTGGCATTTAAATTTAATAAACCACTAAAATTCCTCCTCTCTCCCACCCCACCCCCCTTTGTACCTACAACCTTTCTGACTGGGGAGCCATGTTTTTCCCATGATCCTTAGGGCCGAGCCAAGAAGAATGTATCCAGTGTGGCAAGACAGCCTACGAGTGGAGGTGTGTCTCGACATGCGGAGAAGGCTATTATCACGACGAGAGGCTAGGATTACCGTTCAGAGTCTGCGGAAGGTAATTATCTGCTTTGGCAGCCTGTTATGGAGGCTTTTTAGAAAAGCGGTTTGGGAAGGAGTTGGAACCCTTGCTGCAAACATAAATCTTCTGCCTTGACTAAAATTGCTCTGATGTTGTGAGGTTTTTGGAGGGAGGGAAAAAAGAAAGAGATACCTTTCACCTTCTCTGATCTTTCCACGAGAAGGCCGTTTAGAGCAGTGTTTCCCAACCTTGGCAACTTGAAGAGATCTGGACTTCAACTCCCAGAATTCCCCAGCCAAATACAGTGATACCTTGTCTTACAAACTTAATTGGTTCCGGGACCAGGTTCTTAAGGTGAAAAGTTTGTAAGATGAAACAATGTTTCCCATAGGAATCAATGGAAAAGCAATTAATGCGTGCAAACCCAAAATTCACCCCTTTTGCCAGCCAAAGTGCCCATTTTTGCGCTGCTGGGATTCCCCTGAAGCTCCCGAAGTCCTCGAAACTCCACCTCCGGACCTCTGTGTTTTTGTAATGCTGCTATTTCACTGAGGCTCCCCGTGCTGGGAAACCCCACCTCTGGACTTCCATTGCCAGCGAAGTGCCCATTTTTGCGCTGCTGGGATTCCCCTGAAGCTCCCGAAGTCCTCGAAACTCCACCTCCGGACCTCTGTGTTTTTGTAATGCTGCTATTTCACTGAGGCTCCCCTTGCTGGGAAACCCCACCTCTGGACTTCCATTGCCAGCGAAGTGCCCATTTTTGTGCTGCTGGGATTCCCCTGCAGCATCACAAAAACACGGAAGTCCGGAGGTGGGGTTTCCCATGGAGGGGAGCCTCAGGGGAATCCTAGCAGTGCAAAAACAGGTGCTTCGCTGCCAACGGAAGCCCGGAGGCGGGGCCTCCCAGCGGTGGTGGTGGGTTTGTAAGGTGAAAATAATTTGTAAGAAGAGGCAAAAAAATCTTTAACCCAGGGTTTGTATCTCGAAAAGTTTGTATGATGAGGTGTTTGTAAGACGAGGTATCACTGTATCTCCAAGTTGCCAAGGTTGGGAAACACTGGTTTAGAGTTCCTTCTGCAAATTTGGGCTCTGGTTTTCCTTCTCTGCCAGCTCCCCGCGTGCTCATCAAATGGATATTGCTCCTCCTTAACTTCCCGCAACATCTGCTCCCAGAACAAAAGATGCAGGTGGAAGAATGCGCTTTGCTGCTAAGGGAATCTTTCATGAAATGTTTTCCCCTACAAAGGATAAAGCTTGGGGGCCAGAACTCAGGTTTCATGTCTGAAAATTCTCGCTTTCAGCCAGATGGCCTCTTCTGATACTCTTAGGGGGGAAAAAAGAACCTGAGAAGCTTAATCAGCACCTGGCTTTCAAATTTTTGATGTTGGAACCCCAACCGTTTGGTAGGGTAGTGGCAGGGATGGGCTGCCAAAATTTTTACTGCCCCTATGAGTGTGGCTTATTTTGTGGGTGTGGCTTGGTGGTCATGTGACTGGGTAGGAGTGGCTTGCTGGCCATGTGACCAGATGGGAGTGGCTTGACAATCATGTGACCAGGGGTGGCTTAAAGGCAGTGATGGGCTCCTACGGGTACGGTCAGGTACGTGGTACCGGTAGCAAAATTTGGAGCTCCATCCCAGAGCACCCAATTTGCACTGAAAGATGTTGAAACAAAATGCATAAGCCACGCCCACAGTGTTGTAGTAAAAATTTTGGTAGCCCATCACTGCTTAAAGGTCATGTGGTTGGGTGGGAGTGGCTTACCGACCAAGATAAGTTTTCAGATAGGTGCTTGGACTCTTTTTCAGTTGATGAAGTCCCATTATTTGAATAGCCACAAAAATGACCAATGATAGACAGCATTATTTGTTGAGGAGCACAGGAACATTTTTAAGGTTTTGTACTGAATCCACAAGGCTCAGTAGGATAACAGATTAGGCAAGTAGCTCAATTTTCTTTAATTGCTATAAAAGTTCAGTTCTAGATAATGATTAAAACGACTAAAGTATTTATGGGTAAAAACATACTATTGAACTATTTCCGATTTTAAAAGTAATTAAGGATCATACTAAGGTACTACAGAAGGAAGGGGAATAAAAAAAACTATTAAGTATTCAATAAATAGTGTAAACCTATTACCCCATTGCTCGCCCCCCCCCCCCCCAATTAGGGCAGCAGCCCATTACTGGGTAGTGGCGCTTGGGAAAGGCCTTGGGTGACTAGGCAAAGAGAGTCTTCCTGTTCTGACCCAGCCCCCCAAACACCATAGACCCTCTGAAATTATCCCAAAGATTCCTTATTAGGAGTGCCGACATCCCTGGCAAACAAAGTTTCTCTCCCAATGCAGACTAACAAGTCCGTCTGGCAGGAAGATGAATAGTTATCTGCCACATCTATTCATATCTGCCCCCTACCTTTTATCCCAGAACTAGGGGATAAAATAATTTATGTATTTTTGCTGATAAATGAAAAGGAAGGGAGCCTGTTATACTATAGATCTATAAGAGGCTCCCTTCCTTTTCACTTATCAGTGAAAATATGGAACCATGTAAATGATAGTTTGTCGACTATAAAAAAATTCATTTGCCTTGGAAATGGCCCCTGTATGGGGCCAAGAGGCATAAGAACCCAAGCCCGGAAAAATTTCCAGGAAATTTGAGAGTGGCATGAAGGCCCGGCCAGTTTCCAGCGATTCCCCCTTTAATCCCGGCCATCTTGGGCTTTTCTGGGCTGTCAGAGGAGCCTTTCAGTGGCGCTTAAGGGGGTTTTGGCAGTCCAGAGCGAACAGAGCTTTTTCCTTTCTCTGGGCACTTGGAAAGGGCATAAACCTCTGCCAGCGCCCAGAGAAAAGAAACACTCCCTTTGCTCTGGGCAGCAACTGTCCTCCTCCTCTTCTTCCTCCTCCTCCTCCCACCCAAATTCCAAGCTTTTATTTCTTTCCTAATGGGTTTGCACGCATTGTTTGCTTTTACATTGATTCCTATGGGGAAAATTGCTTCTATTTACAAACCTTTCTACTTAAGAACCTGGTCATGGAACAAATTAAGTTCTTAAGTGGAGGTACCACTGTATATATGTAAATATAAATATAAATAACAAGGTCAAAATAGATCTATAGTAGGCTCCCTTCCTTTTCACTTATCAGCAAAAATATGTAACCATATATATGTATATCACTAGTTATCAAACAGTTCTCTTTTATTGTCAGGTGTGAAGATAACTGCCTAAGTTGTGATAGTTCTGGGAGAAACTGTTCCAGATGTAAAGAAGGGTTTTATCTGATGAGTGGCTCGTGCATCGCTAGAGACAGATGTCACAATGGTAGGTATTTCCATGGATTGGTATTAAAGGAAACAATGTCTGCTGGGCATGTGGCTACAGGTAGTGGAATGTAAGAATAGGAGTAGCCATGAGAGGTTACATTTGGAATGGGGTCTGACTTGGCATGGCCAACTCATCACGGCTATCTTGCATCAGCCAACTCGCTGCAGGACAAGAGTTACACTCATATCAAAGAAATAGCAGAATAATGCAAAAGGAAGGACAAAAATTAAAAATTGACCATGATGGGTTGGCTGCATTGAGTTGGCCGCACCAAGTTTTCCCATTCCATTTTTAATGTGTGGGGTTTGGTGGTGAGCAGCAGAGGGGAAATAAAAGAATGCCATGTTTCAAAGGTGTTTCGTTTCAAAATGAAGAGAAGATTGAGAAGAAAATGAACCGAGGCCGTAAGAATTGATTTTCTGGTCAGACCTTTACTACGAGGGTCGCCCAGAAAGTAATGCACCACATTTTTTTTCTTCAACAATTATTTACTGAACATGATGAAACTTACACACAAGAAACAATTATGTTTCTTCTACACTCCCTATTTTACACGTAATCTCTGTCCCGTTCTATGGCCTTCCTCCAGCGAGACACAAAGGCGTGTATTCCCTGTGGGTACCACTCCTTGTTCTGGTCACAAAGCCATTTCTGCACTGAACCCTCTTCTAATAGAATAGAATAGAATAGAATAGAATAGAATAGAATTTTATTGGCCAAGTGTGATTGGACACACAAGGAATTTGTCTTGGTGCATATGTTCTCAGCGTACATAAAATAAAATATACATTTGTCAAGAATCATGTGGTACGACACTTAATGATTGTCATAGGGGTCAAATAAGCAATAAAGAAGCAATATTAATAAAAATCTTAGGATATAAGCAACAGGGTACAGTCATACAATGGCCACACCCTCTGTGCCCAGCGACTAACCGTACTTCTGTCGACTGCAGATTCTCCCATAAACTGTACACAAACGTTTGTGAATGTTCCCAACAGTTTTTCTCCGCAGTGAGAAATGCAATGACGACACACTGCTTGTAACGTATATCCCCTACAGACACCATTTCGAAACACTGCTGCAGCTACGCTATCTGTCTGAAGAAACACACAATTTACACACACACACTGCTGACAATTCAAATAACGTATATCTAAAGTTTCGCATGCGTACCATTACTGTAGGCTTAAGGGTGGGGATTGGTGCATTACTTTCTGGGCAACCCTCGTAGATCTGCATGGCTCCATTCCCCAGTATCTTATCTTTTTCTTCAACCAAATGTTTCTCCTTTTTTTTTTTAACCTTCCGTGCATTGGAGAGGAAGGCAATTTTAATTGCTTTTGTGGCTGAAATTTGGTATTTATGGAATATATAATGAAGCTTACTGGAATTAAATTGGGGTCGGAGGCATGGATTGAGAAGAATTAGTGATGTGAAAACGAGCAGGTAGAGCTATCAGTGTCACTTCTTTTGATATCAGTATCTAGCCCTAGCCTCTGCTGCTGCTTCCATTAAAGCTTGTGAAGGACAGGGAGGATTTGCATATTCAGAGCCACACTTTAAACGTCAGTTGTTCATTCTTAAATAATAATCCCTTGTTGCAGGCTTGAGTGGCTAGCTAGCCTGTTTGAATGACTAGAATCACGCTGCAGCAGTGACGAAGAACCTAAAATTTATTTTTTTACCCCACCTTCACTACTGAGGTTATTATTTTTATTATTATTACTATTTCTATTAGTATTATTATTATTATTATTATTATTATTTAGATTTGTATGCCGCCCCTCTCCATGGAGTTGCTCACAACAAATGAGTTAATGAGTTAATCACTACAATATAATTATTACATGGGAGAGACACATAGTTCAATAGGACTTTCTTTCTTTTTTTTCTTCGAAGAGGTTTCGCTTCTCATTTAAGAAGCTTCTTCAGCTCTGATAAGAGAGTGGGGAATGGAAGCAGTTATATGCTGTCTGCAAGGAACATAAATCCTTCCGTTCCCCACCATCCTGTCAGAGCTGAAGAAGCTTCTTGGATGGGAAGCGAAAAGTCTTCAAAGAAAAAACAAGAAAGTTCAGTTGTCTCCCGGAAAAAAAATAATAAAAGCATCTTTGGGACAGCCATCAGAATACCATATTTTTCAGACTATAAGACGCACCAGTGTATAAGACAAGCCAAAATTTCAAAAACATAAGAAAAAAAAGGTTTTGCCTTCCCCAGCCCCGAGGAGCACTCTGCAAGCCCCCCAAACACTCTGAGCACCCTGTTTTTTGCAAAAATAGACCTCTTTTTACCTGTTTTTGCAAAAGAAAATGGTACACAGAGGGCTTGGGAAACTTGCAGAGTGCTCCTTGGGGCTGGGGGGAAGGCAAAAACATTCCCATTTTTTTTAAAAAAAAATGGCCCTTTTTTTCCCTCTTTTTTTTGCAAAAGGGGGTATTTTTGCCTCCCAGCCCCCAGGAGCACTTTGTATGCCTTCCAAATCCTCTGAAAAAGGCCCATTTTCACAAAAATGGGACTCGGGGCTTCATTTGGAATACTGTGTTCAGTTCTGGAGACCTCTCCTACAGAAAGATATGGATAAAATTGAACGGGTCCAAAGGCGAGCTACAAAAACGGTGGAAGGTCTTAAGCATAAAACTTACCAGGAAAGACTTCATGAACTCCATCTGTATAGCCTGGAGGACAGAAGGGAAAGGGGGGACATGGGGGAAACATTTAAATGTGTTAAAGGGTTAAAATAAGGTTCAGGAGAGAAGTGTTTTTAATAGGAAAGTGAACACAAGAACAAGGAGGCACAATCTGAGGTTAGTTGGGGGAAAGATCAGAAGCAACGTGAGAAAATATTATTTGACTGAAAGAGTCGTATATTCTTGGAACAAACTTCAAGCAGACATAGTTGGTAAATCCACAGTAACTGAATTTAAACATGCCTGGGATAAACATATATCCATCCTAAGATAAATACAGGAAATAGTATAAGGGCAGATTAGCTGGACCATGAGGTCTTTTTCTGCCATCAATATTCTATGTTTCTGTTTCAAGAGGCCAAAAATAGCTGTATAAGACACACCAATATTTCCACCCTCTTTTAGGGGGGGGAAGATGTGTGTTAGCCTTCTCTGGGCCCCGTCGACTAAGCAATGTTGTGTGGCGGGACCAAGGGGAAGAGCCTTCTCTGTGGCGGCCCCGACCCTCTAGAATTAACTCCCTACGGAGATTGGAACTGCCCCCACCCTCCTTGCCTTTCGCAAGCTCCTAAAAACCCACCTATGTCGCCAGACCTGGGGAAGTTGATATGCCCCTTAGCTAATATGAGTTATGTATGGTTTTTTTAAAAAAAAAAATTTAAACTTTTATTGTTAAAAAAAAGATAATTCATAAAATTATTGTTACAGATCCAATATAGTTTCATTTCATATATTAAGATTGCAAATCATGTCTCTATATCTTAAACAAACTATATACATTTCCATAAGTTAATAAGACCTATAATGTTATGTATGGTTTTGTTTGGGTTGTGTGATGAACTTTTTTATGATAAGGGTTTTTATCTGTTTTTAATATTGGATTTGTATATTGTGTATTGTGTTGTGAGCCGCCCTGATTCTTCGGAGAGGGGCGGCATACAAATCGAATTAATAATAATAATAATAATTATTATTATTATTATTATTATCATTATTATCATTATTATTATTATTATTATTATTATTATTATTATATTCTGAAAAATACTGTAGTTTTTCCACTCTTATACATTCCAGGGGTTTTTTTTCCCAGTGGAAATGCTAATCTAATTTCTCTCTTCCTGCTGTCTCCTTTCTTTCCTTCTTCCCCCCAACGCACGCTCTTCCAGGCGACGAGACGTTCTGCGAGATGGTGAAATCCAACAAGCTATGCGAACGCAAACCATTTATACAGTTTTGCTGTCGGACATGCTTATTGGCTGGCTAAGCCGGCGTTTAATATCTGCCATCTGGAACTCCTAATGTGCCAGGTCCTTCCAGCAAAGTTTCCCCACTCCCCTTCTTCTTCTTTTCTACTCCTTCTCCCATCCTGGTCCTAACCTTCATCTAGCCCAGCCTCAGCTTGCAACTCAACTTCTTTTCACAAATTCGGTTCCTACAGTGTAGCCACCACAGGTCCTAGATAGCGTGATGGCTTTGCTTGCTTGCTGCAACCCCGACGGAAAACAAATAAATAAAGAAGGCCATCGGCAATGTGAACCCTTCTCAGATGTGTCTGTGGAATGGAGATGCTCACAGCCTCAGTTTCGTGCTAGCCAACCTGTCACGTTTTTGTGAAAGAAGGATGCAGAAGTACCTCCTTCCGCATTTCCAAAGCAAAACAAGATGAGTGTTTCTTCCTTCTTCCCTCTGAAACCTTTCAGAATAGTTTTACAGATGCCTAGAATATCTGCCTTACATTTGCATTCTTACCACTGCGGACGTCATGATGTGATACATTTCATATCCACAAAATTGTGTTGGAAAGTAGGCACGTTTGGATGGTCTTAGCTTGACGGTGACCAAAGAAGGATTTCTGGATTTAGAAGGGGACCACTGATCTCCCCTTATCTCACCCACCCCTTCACTCTTCTACCTGTGCACTGATCTCAACTATCAAACCCTGCTATAAAAGATCTGTCCTTTTGCCTACAGTTGATCGACCGGGTTTGAAGCCATCTCTGAGAAATAGCTGGTAAAGTGCTAGACTACAGATGCAGCTACAATACAGTATTCTCTCCTTGCCCAAAATAGATCTCTTGAGCTTTTGACAGATCGCTTTGCTTCTCTTAACATATCTCGCCAGTACAACCTTCCTGGGAAAAAAAACACACAATAAAAACAAAGACAACTCAGTGATTTCACAAGGCAAAACCTTTTCAAAAGGTGCTTCATTTAGTCCATCGAGAAGGAGAGAACGAGAAAAACAGCCAATTCTTACCAAAATCACACTGAACAGAACAACACATCTGAATGTATTCGCTATACATAAATATATATATATGATATAATATAATTATATATATATTATAGTTTGTCACGTGGTGTTTCTATAATTGTGTTAAGATATATTTGACTGTTGTCTTACAGATTTTCTAAAAAAAGAAGTAACTTATAATGCAGTCATTGCCTTCATAGAATTTTTTTAATTATTTTCTACAGGGACATAACCTTTTTTTAAAGAAATGTAACTTAAACATTGCCCTCCTTTCTTAATGATATCTTTGTAACTGTCAACAAAGTCGTTTCTTTGTATTCAGACATATGTAAACAATTGGGTTGTTTTTTTTCTTCCTTAGACAGTATTAGTTGTTCTGGCACTCATTTTTAATAAGTTTAAAACCCTCCAGTCTGTGAAACGTGAAATTGGCAGTAAAATGTTAATTGACAATCGGACAAAGTGAGTTTTCAAAAGTTTGGGGTGGGAGAGGATGGGAAAAGAAAACAAAATTAATTGGTGTGTTCATACTGCTTGAATCATGTGCTGTCAAACTGGTGGAATGAATACTAGAAACCAAGCTGGTGTTTATGATATGGCCAAAACGACATGAATAAAATATTTATAGTCCCCTTCAATTACTATGTATTTATTTCATGCTAGTAAAGTACAGTATACAGTGGTTCCTCTGCCTAAGAATGCCTCTACCTACGAACTTTTCTAGATAAGAACCGGGTGTTCAAGATTTTTTTTGCTTCTTCTCCAGAACCATTTTCCACTTACAAACCTGAGCATCCGAAACTGTAACCGGAAAAGGCAGGGAGAAGCCTATGTGGGGCCTCTCTAGGAATCTCCTGGGAGGAAACAGGGCCAGAAAAGGCGGAGAGAAGCCTCTGTGGGTCCCTTCTAGTAATCTCCTGGGAGGAAACAGGGCCGGAAAAAGCAGGGAGAAGCCTCTGTGGGGCCTTTCTAGGAATCTCCTGGAAGGAAACAGGGTCTCCACCCTCCCTGTGATTTCCCCAATCGCACACATTATTTGCTTTTACATTGGTTCCTATGGGAAAAATTGCTTCTTCTTACAAACTTTTCTGCTTAAGAACCTGGTCATGGAACGAATTAAGTTCGTAAGTAGAGGTACCACTGTATTATTTTTTGATGTGGAATGTCGTATGTCTTGTTAATTGTTTATAATATTTTGAGGAGAGAGCAAAATATACATATTAGCACATGAGTAAAAATTCCCTAGGTGCAAAACGCAACTAATTCTTTTGGTCGCCACAATGCAAAAAGGATGTTGAGACTCTAGAAAAAGTGCAGAGAAGAGTAACAAAGATGATTAGGGGATTGGAGGCTAAAATATATGAAGACGGTTGCAGGAACTGGGCATGGCTAGGACCGGGGAGACATGATAGCTGTGTTCCAATATTTCAGGGGTTGCCACACAAAAAAAGAGTCAACCTATTCTCCAAAGCACCTGAGGGTAGAACAAGAAGCAATGGGTGGAAACTAAACAAGGAGAGAAACAACTTAGAACTAAGGAGAAATTTCCTGACAATGAGAACGGTGGAACAGCTTGCCTCTAGAAGTTGTGAATGCTCCAACACTGGAGGTTTTAAAGAAGATGTTGGATAACCATCTGTCTGGTGCAGGGTTCCCTGCCTAAGCAAGGGGTTGGACTACAAAACCTCCAAGGCCCCTGCCACCTTTGTTATTGTTGTTATTGGGGTTTTTTTTTTATCACAACCTCGTGGTAGACAAAACTTCCACAATACAGTTTGGAGTATGTCTAATGAATCCAGCTTCGATTCTTCTGTCTAATAAAGGAGAATATATTTTGTAGCTCAGGATTGAAATGAGAGAGCCGTGGTACTCTGAGTGCTGCGGTGGCCTAGAGGTGGCGCTCTCACCTCACAATCAGGAGGCTGTGAGTTCGATCCTAGGTAGCAGCAGATATTTCTCTCCCTGGGCACAATGAGTAAATATCAGCTGCAAACTCTACACACTGGCAACAGGGAAGGCATCCAGCCAGTAAACTCTCAACTCCATTCAATTGCCCTGTTTACACCCCGATGCAAGCAATTGTGTGATCATTAAAAGACAAAAAAGAAAATTATAAAAGAGCATGTGGATGATTTTTACCTAATTCGGGTAATGGAAAGTCTGCAAGACCCAAGCTCAGAAAGCACCAATGCACGTACGTGTATTTCAAACTGCAGAGATGAGCTAGGCAACCCAGATTCTTATTTTAAACAGGCCATCTCTTTAAGTGGAATGAGCTGTGATCCAGAAAAGTTCTTTGGATGTATTTTTCGTTCTCCTAATACCAATTTCACCGTGAATAGACATGGCCCATCTTCAGTGATCCCATTAGGTCCGCTTCAGCCGTCACTGTCTTTCTAGTTTCAGAAATGGAAAGATTAAGAGGAGAAAGTTGCTGAACGAGACTAGGCATTATGCAGAATTCAAAAACTCCGCACTGTGACATGGGATCTGTTTGTTAGATCATTTTCACCTGCTGGAAGATTTCCTTGCTAAAGCGATGGAGAAGCATTGGGCAAGAATAGATAAGGGGGAGAGTTAAATTTTTGTCTTGGGACCTCTTGATAGTTCCTTCACATTGATAGAATAACAAGGAAAATTGGCGGTCTTCTACTCCAACTCTCTGCTCAATCAAGAAGCCCTATACCAGTGATGGCAAACCTGTAGCATGGGTGCCACAGGTGGCACATGGAGCCATATCTGCTGGCATGCGAGCCGTTGCCCTAGCTCAGCTCCAAGGTGCATGGGTGTGCCAGCCAGCTGATTTTTGGCTTGCACAGAGGCTCTGGGAGGGCATTTTGGGCCTCCAGGGGGATGGGGGGAGGACGTTATACCCTCCCCCCGGCTCCAGGGAAGCCTTTGGAGCTTGGGGAGGGTGAAACATGAGCCTACTGGGCCCATCAGAAGTTGGGAAACAAGCCATTTCCAGTCTCCAGAGGGCCTCCAGCTCCAGGTGGGGGAGCTGTTTTTGCCCACTCCAGGCATTGAATTATGGGTGTGAGCACTCGCTCATGTGCAATAGTGCGCACACATCCTCTTTTGGCAGCTGAGGAAAAAAAGGTTCGCCATCACTGCCCTATAGCATTTCAGACAAATGCTTGTCCAATCTCTTGTTTAAAATTCCCAGTATTGGAGCATTCACAACTTCTGAAGGCGAGTTGTTCTACTGATTACTAATTCTGTCAGGAAATGTCTCCTTGTTTCTATGTGGCTTCTCTCCTTGTTGCATTAAACCATCACAAGTTCTGTTTGGGTTCCTGTAGCTTGTTCTCTGAACTCTCCCACGGTGGTTTGTACATCATGGTTTACATCTTAGCGCACATGAACCCAATTGTTTAGACCAGTAGTTCTCATCCTTTTCACCATTAAATTCCTTTTGGGACCATGGACCATGATTACAGACCTTCAAGACTTAAGATTTAAATAATATTTTCCCCCCAAACCTTTGTGGGACCTCTGTGATGGTATCACAGCTCCCCAGAGGACCAAAAATTGAGAACCACTGGTTTAGGCAAAAATAACCCTCAATTGTGGGTAAGTGTAATACAGAACTCTGCTTGAGGAAATTGTGTGTGTGCATGTGTGTGTATGACTACAGAGTCCCAAAACTCCAGTAGGGAAATGACTAGATTAGTGATTATGAAGTTAATTTGCTCTGCGACTCATCACTGTAACAATTATAAGAGACTGTCCTCAAAATGTTTAATCCTTCAGTGTCCTTCAGTTCCTGCCAGCAGGAATGTGGAAAGAAATGTCAGCACGCAATAAGCAAATAACACAGGGGTAAAGTTTAAATGCATGCTCCTGTCTTTATCTCCTGAGTAAATCCTGGTGCGTAGCTGTAATGAATAAAGAGACTGAATTGTATAATGGTTTTTATCAGAGCAATCACAGATACCTCTGTTTAGAGTAGACCAGTAGGCCACAAAACTTTTTACTATGACACTGTGGGCATGGCTTATTTTGTGGGTGTGGCTTGCTGGCCATGTGACCAGATGGGAGTGGCTTGATGGTCATGTGACTCACGTCAAGGGTTTGGGTTAGGGTGCCTGGCCTCTCCTCGCTTCAAAGGGATACAAGATATTTACCATTACTGAACATCCAAAATATACTGTTCAACCCTATATATTTATATATGCCATATATATTACACACAGGCACTCAAAAATATACATCATCTACTATATGTACACACACACACACACACACCTCTTCTAAAATTATACACATTCAATCTCATTTACTGCGATAGGAAAAACACTCAGAGTCCACTTTCTGACACACATTTAACCATAACCTCTGTACATTAGAACATTACACATGCCTTCAGATGTACTTCCCTATCTTGTACATCACTGTTAGAGCTAGAAAATGTCATGGATTGAATAAAATGTGGTAGATCTCACTCTTGCTAAGCAAGAGCAAGAATGCTCTTGCTTAGCAACCTAATTTTGGGCTCAATAGTGGTCATAAATTCCTTCCTTCCTTCCTTCCTTCCTTCCTTCTTTCCTTCCTCCCTCCCTCCCTTTCTCTCTCTTCCTCCCCTTTCCTTTCCTTTCTCCTGTTCCATTCCTTTCCTCCTTTCCTCCACCCCCCCCCCCAGTCCATCGAGGACCCAACCCCTGGAGTAGACCCATGTAAATTTACAGAGACTTTTTACATGGTAAAATGGATATAGCAATTTTTCCCAGCCAGCGCAGATTTTCAAGTGGTCACAGTAGAGGATTAAACCAAGGTTTCATTTAGCCAAAGCATCAGCTGACATCTCAAGCAATAAAAGGACATTTAAACTCTCTGTCGAAGCCCTAGAAGCAAACACCTGCTCTAAAACAGGAGTCAAGCTGTAATAGTCAGCAAAAGGTAGTTTGGAAAGAACGGACGAACTCTTTCCCGGGGCTCGGTGTGCTGTGCAAACATGGCCTCTGGCTTAGCATAATGTTTAGTTTATAACAGTATGAAAACTAAAAGATGGTTCAGTACATTTGGTGAACTTGCAAATTGCCTCATAGAATCTGGGCTATGTTGAATAATTGATGCCACATGTTTTGGACTCTAAATCTTTGGCGTCCTTTGCATTTTTCAGCACTCTCCTATTTGATTATGCTGTTGATGCTCCCGGACGGGATAAGGTAAATTGAAGAAATCTTGTTTACTCATGAAAACATAGAAACATAGAGACTCAAAGGCAAATTATTATTATTGTTGTGGTTAGCTCTGGCCCAGCTCCTGCCCCAAGGACTGTGGATGTGGGGGAGACATCCACATGCTGCAGGCCTGTTTTGCCCCCGGTGGAATCTGATGATGAAGGCTCCTCTGACCAAGAAGACATGAGTGACAGGGAGGAGGAGAGTGTGGCAGACAGCTCAGAAGGAGATCAATTATCTAGCTCCTCCTTGGATTCAGAACAAGATTGGACTTCCATTTGGTTTCCTGCTCAGGCAGGGGGTTGGACTCGATGACCTAATGGTCCCTTTCAACTCTATTAATAAAAAATAAATAAATAAATAAATAAATAAAGAGTTAATGATACAGCCACGCATGCGGAGAGCGATGCATAGGCAACAACAACTGGGAGATTATTATCAAAGAAAATGAGGCCACCTGTGGTTGGGTGGGGCTGTGGTAATTAGGGAGGCTGCTATAAATAGCAGCCTGTGGGTTTGGCCATTGTGGAAGATTATCTGATCCTGGTGTTTCGTGCCTGCTTTACTGACTTTGACCTTTTGTGTGCTGATTTTTCCCCGCTTTGAAACTAAACCAGAGCAAAGGGTGTTTCACTTTGTGAAAGAAGAAGGACTGTGAATTGCCTCACAGCTGCAAGCTAAGTATCACAGAACTGATAAGGGACTTGTACAAATTACCAATTTGTTTGGAGACGAGAGCTCTTTGCTATAACAAAAGAGGGCTTAGTTTAAGTGAATTTTCATTATAAAGAACATTGTTTTGAATTTTCAAACGTGTGTGTGTCTGAAATTTGTACCTGTGAATTTCCGGGAGGAGTCTACCAGAGAGCCCGACAGAACAATTATTATCATTATTATTATTGTTGTTGTTGTTGCTGCTGCTGCTGTTGTTAGTATTATTGTTATTATTATTATTATTTATTAGATTTGTATGCCGCCCCTCTCCAAAGACTTGGGGGGGCTCACTATAAATATAAAACAGTAAATACAAAGACAAATCTAATTAATTAAAAACTACATAGGCTAAATCCTGATATATTAAAAATCAAACAAACAATTCAAACCACCGCCATACATCACATTTATTGGTCAAATGCTACATTCAACAGCACTTCCTCCTTGCTCTGTACCAAGGGAGGGTTCTAACTTCCACACCTCATGAGCACAGTGCAAAAAATTCTCAAAAAATTCTCCCCACTAAAAAAGCTGAAAACAAGATGGCGGCTCATGTGTGGTGCCAGAAACTCGGCTTTTGTGCATGTGCTGAAGAAATATATATATATTAAAAAAAGATTGCGGTGTCCTCGGACCAGTGCCAACAGAATGGGTTCCGTGACATCACTGTGATGTCATCAGCAGTTTGCTACCTGTTCTGTAGAACTGGTGCGAACCAGGAATAGCCCACCTCTGCTCTGTACAGATATTTTTTGACTTACAACAGTTCATTGTGTAAACTTTTGAAGTTGCAAAAACACTGAAAAATGTGGCTTATGATAATTTTTCACACTTACAACCAGTGAAGGGCTGCAAGAATTTTTACTACCACCCTGTGGTGTGGCTTATTTTGTGGGTGTGGCTTGTCGGCCATGTGACCAGGTGGGGGTGGCTTGGCAATCGTGATGGAATGGCTTAAAGGTCATGTGACTGGCTTAAAGGTGGCCAACTTGACGTCGCTCACGTCAAAGGCTTGGGTTAGGGTTAGGGTGCTTGGCCTCTCCTCTATGAAAGAATAGAAAAGAAGATATAGTAATAGAACATATCAATGAAAGAATAGAAGAAGGAATATAGGAATAGAAGAAAGGTATATACTTAAATATACTATTTAATTCTGTATATATATGCCATATGTGTACATACATATTACACACAGGCACCCAAAAATATACATAGTCTACTATATAAACTGTATGTATACACACACACGCACAGCTCTTCTAAAATTATACACATTCAACCTCATTTACTACAATGGGAAAAACATACCCAGAAGAGGGGGGGGGGGGAAAACATACCCAGAAGGGAAAAAAATAAAAATAAAATCAAAATTTTTCTACTGGTTCTGCGTACCTGACCATACCCATAGGAGTCTATCATTCCTTACATCTGCTTGTCACCTAACTCGTATCTAGGATTGTTACAATAACCTGGGGTTAGGTGAACAGCTTTTGTGACTTTCCAATAAGCAAAGTCAATGAGGACCCAGATTGTTGGGGGTCAATATGTTGATTCTGTAAACCGCTTAGAGAGGGTTGTAAAAGCACTATGAAGCGGTATACAGTATACCTAAATGCTATTGCTAATGGGAAAGCCCAATTCCCTTAATAACCATGTTACTAATTTAATAACTGCAGTGATTCACTTAACAACTGTGGCAAGAAAAGTAATAAAATGGGGTGAAATTCACTTTACAAATGTCGTGTTTAACAACAGAAATTTTGGGATCAATTGTGGTCCTTAATCAAGGACTAGCTGTATAAGGATTGTCGTTAAATGTATTCATTGTGGCTTGGAGATGGAAATTCAAGGCCAAAAGTGATTTAATTTGAGGGTCTTTCAAAAAGAGGAAAACAGCAGTGGTGGCAAAAATTGGTAGATGCCTGTGGAATAATCAATCTTTGGAAATGAGCCATGTCCCTAGCTTTCCATGAGTTAATCAAATATCATGTATTATATGCCTCCCGGATATTTGTTAGGCCTCCCCTTTTAAAAGTTCCTATTGTATTGACTTTTCTCATGCATAGTTATTTATGAAATATGATATTATGAAAGTAGGAGCACAAATTTGTGTAATAAATAATACATACATAAACGGGTTGATTGATAGGACTAAGGAAGCTCATTTTTTTTTAAAAAAAATCAATTTTGGGTTGAGTATGGCACACAGGTTGGTGTTTTCATAATTTATTTCTTGGCAAAAGCTGACTCTTAGTCATGACCAAAATTTGTGTATTTGCACCGGATTATCTATACATTTTATTTATTTTATTTTATTTTTATTTATTTGTTTTGTCAAGTACATAATGTAGGAATGTGAAGAAATAATCATATTAATATACATGCATAAAATATTAGAAGGACATTAGAGATTATAATGTTCATCATATACATGATGATAGTAAGACATAAAGAGACATTAGGACAGGGGACAGGAGGCACACTGGTGCACTTATGCACGCCCCTTACTGACCTCTTAGGAATCTGGAGAGGTCAACAGTGGATGGTCTAAGGGAAAAACTTTGGGGGTTAAGAGAGGAGGCTACAGAGTCTGGTAGTAAGTTCCAAGCTTCAACCACTTGATTACTAAAGTCGTACTTTTTGCAGTCGAGTTTGGAGTAGTTTACATTAAGTTTGAATCTGTTGGGTGCTTGTGTGTTGTTGAGGTTGAAGGTGAAGTAGTCGTTGACCGGAAGGATGTTGTAGCATATAATTTTATGGGCTATGCTTAGGTCATGTTTAAGATGATGTAATTCTAAGTTTTCAAGACCCAGGGTTGTAAGTCTAGTCTCGTAGGGTATTCTGTTGTGAGTGGAGGAGCGAAGGGCTCTTCTGGTAAAATCTGCACTTATATCCATCCATCTATCATCTCTGGATGTGTAAAACATTTTTCTTGTTATGTATGCAGTTTCTGATGAAGTAGGCACTTGGCATATATTTCTCTGATGTTAGTATGCCATCTCGTGGCCTCCAGTGACAGGAACATAAAATTTAAAACCAATTGTCGCTCAGAAAGTGTCAAAGGAAGATGAAAATATTAATTCTGCTGACATATAGCATTTAAACATTACACAGAGAGAGAGAGAGAGAGAGAGAGAAAGAGAGAGAGAGAGAGAGAATATTGCCCTAAGCCAGAAAAAGTAGATGAACTTTCAACATTTGACAAACCTAAAAAAAACACTAGAAATGTCAGATCAATCCATTTTCCTCCAGTAGTAATGCAATACATGTCTAAAATAAAATTCATTAACATTGCACACACACATACATATATATATATACAGAGAGAGAGAGAGAGAGAGAGAGAGCGCGCACCGGCAATAATGCCTGTTGTATGTCAGCAATATTTATATACAGTAACTAATTTTCACCTGCTTAAAAAATAATTTGGAGGGGGCATATGAACTGTAGGGGAAAGCAAAGGCATTATGCCATTACACAAAACACCCCCCCCCAAAAAAAATTTCCAGCAATTGTTTACATTTTATCTTGTCACAACTTTAGTTATTTCTAGGTATGTACATTAAGACTTCGTTCACATTTATTTTGCTTTAAAAAACCCACCTTTATGAAAATATACTTTGGTTATTTGATGTTCAATACCGTATGAGCCATTAAAGAAGATGGGATAGCAAGGAGAAAAAAACCATTTTCCGGATGCTTTGGTTGTCTGTTCTTATCGGACCTGTTTCCCCCTCCCCTTCATTTTGCTATTTTAAAATGTAAAAATACAACTGGATGTGTTTATGTTTCAACTTCTTTTGTTGGTTATTCAAATTCATAGGCTGCAAGCCTAGTCACATAACCTTTGACATACATCTCTCTCAATCTTTAACATGGCAATATGTCTACGCTGCTCTAACTATTTATTATTTATTTATTTTATTAGATTTGTATGCCGCCCCTCTCCGTAGACTCGGGGCGGCTCACAACAGCAATAGAAAATTCATAACAAATCTAATAATTTAAAAACATTTTAAAAAACCCATTATTAATCAAAAATACATACAAACATACCATACATAAATTATATAGGCCCGGGGGAGATATCTCAATTCCCCCATGCCTGGCGACAAAGGTGGGTTTTAAGGAGTTTATGGAAGGCAAGGAGGGTGGGGGCAGTTCTAATCTCCGGGGGGGGAGTTGATTCCAGAGTGTCGGGGCCACCACAGAGAAGGCTCTTCCCCTGGGACCCGCCAAACGACATTGTTTAGTCGACGGGACCCGGAGGAAGCCAACTCTGTGGGACCTAAGCGGGATTCCTGCGGCAGAAGGCGGTCCCGGAGATACTCTGGTCCGATGCCATGAAGGGCTTTATAGGTCATAACCAACACTTTGAATTGTGATCGGAAATTGATCGGCAACCAATGCAGACTGTGGAGTGTTGGTTTGACATGGGCATATCTGGGGAAGCCCATGACTGCTCTTGCAGCTGCATTCTGCACGATCTGAAGTTTCCGAACACTTTTCAAAGGTAGCCCCATGCACTTCTGGCTTGTTAAAATGTATTATTCTCATTGATGCATGCAGAAGGACTATTTTGAGGACACTTCCTGGCTGATGGACAACCCATAATATATAGTTGCTAAGATATACTCCTGGCAATCTATAATGGATGGTCAAAGCTGGCTGGAGACATCAAAATGCCACTCCAAAAGGCAGAGAGAAGACGTGCATAGTAAATTTTATACGTTGTGGCTTCTATCAATTTATTTTGGGGATAACTGCCCACGTTTCGCCAACACTCCGCGGCCTACACTGGCTGCCGATCAGTTTCTGGTCACAATTCAAAGTATTGGTTATGACCTATAAAGCCCTACATGGCATCGGACCAGAATATCTCCGAGACTGCCTCCTGCCGCATGAATCCCAGCAGCCAATTAGGTCCCATAGAGTTGGCCTTCTCCGGGTCCCGTCGACCAAACAATGTCATCTGGCGGTACCCAGGAGAAGCGCCTTCTCTGTGGCGGCCCCGGCCCTCTGGAATCAACTCCCTCCAGAGGTTCGAACAGCCCCCACCCTCCTCGCCTTCTGTAAAATGCTGAAGACCCACTTTTGTTGCCAGGTGTGGGGATAATTACCACCTTCCCCCCCCTTTTTTATTATGTTTTTGGCCTTACTGTATGATAGATTAGGTTGAATGTGTATGATTGCAGAGTTAGGGATTTTATTATGTTATTAATGCTTTCTTAAATTGATTTAATTTTTATTATTGGATTTGTATTACTGTTATGCTGTGAGCCACCTCGAGTCTTCGGAGAGGGGCGGCATGCAAATCTAATAAACATACAACATAAACATACAAACTTTATCAAATATCAGGCTTCTGATTTAGCAACCCAAAATAGAAGTAATGAACCCCAAGGAAAGTTAGTTGGAGCTCTGATTCAAGGTAAGATTTGTTAAGGAAGTTAAAGTACATTAACAGTAATGATATCCAGCAAGGATTCTACTCTCTTTATCATCCCTCAATTTAGGTAAAACCAGGAGTGGGTTCCATTTACCTTGGCCGCTGGTTTGTATTGCGCATGCATTCCCTCATGTAATTTCACTTCTGCACATGCTCAGTAGACCAATACAGCCCAAAACACAGCTGAGGACCTGATCAGCTATGATTTGGGGGAAGAACTAAAGTTCAGGATTAACCCAGAGGCATTTGAGAGGCCATTCTTCAAGTAGGAGAAGAGAAGTCATCCGAAGATGGAAAAATTTACCAAAAATTCTTTTTAAAAAGATGGCAGTGTCCACAGGATAGCACTGACCAAAATAGATCCGTGACGCCATTGTCACATCACCAGTGGGTCGCTAATGGTTCACGTGATCTGGTTCGAACTAGGAGGAAGCACACCCTGGGTAAAATAGGGTGGGATGCATGTTTCAGTTTCTTTTTCCTTAGTACCGTAATCCCTCGTTTTTTGCGGGGGTTGCGTTCCATGACCACCCGTGAAAAATGAATTTCCGTGAAGTAGAGGAAGGATATTTTTTTATATATTTAACAAGTATTTGGACTTTTGAAGCCCACCCTTTGCATTAAACAGTCATTCTATAATGTTTCTCAGCTGGAACTACATTTGATATCCAACCAGTTTCTTTAATAGAGTACAGTAGTACTGTAGAAGAATTTTATGAATTTTTAATGGATTTAAAATTTTCAGTGGATTTAATGGATTTAAGCCCCCTTTGAAAACCCGTGAAGTAGCGAATCCACAAAAGATGAACTGCGAAGTAGCAAGGGATTACTGTACTTTATAGGAAGGAAGGAAGGAAGGGAGGGAGGAAGGGAGGGAGGAAGGAGGGAGGGAGGGAGGAAGGAAGGAAGTGGGGAGGGAAGGAGGGAGGGAAGGAAGGAAGGAAGTCTATTGTTCCTTTTTTGCCTGCTAACATTCTCATTCCTGAAAACATTTTGCTCACATAGCTTTAACCTTAAACTGTCTACAGTGGATCTCACAGCATTCCTAAGAGGTCTGTAAGGGGGCGTGCATAAGTGCACCAGCATGCCTACCATCCCTATCTTACTGTTCCCATTTATTTGTATTCATTTCATGTACTCATGTCCATGTTTATACTTACGCCTGTTATCTAGTACAGATTTGACAAACTAAATAAATAAATAAAATAATTAAA
Source organism: Erythrolamprus reginae (assembly GCF_031021105.1). NCBI lineage: Eukaryota > Metazoa > Chordata > Lepidosauria > Squamata > Dipsadidae > Erythrolamprus > Erythrolamprus reginae. Next base: position 20,094,098 of record NC_091959.1, on the reverse strand, counting down.
CCGTAGTGCCTGTGGGTCCCAAAATTTGAAGAGGAAACTGATACCATACCATTTATCAGTAACTCTTATCTTCTGGGGGAAGGAAAGAACAGCCGAAATAGATTTGAGATAATTGACTGGTGTGCAAAACTCTCTGGACTTGATAAATGGATATCATATTTTGATAAGTGTTCTACTTTGAGCTACTTCTGTTTTATGTTCTTTAAAAAATCATATTTTTAACAAAATGGTTTGGAAAAGGCAATAAAAATAAGGTTTAATGAATGTCTACTATATTGAATGAGTATCTACTACATTTATGTAATACATTTATATTTGTATTTATATTAACGTTTATTTATTTAACATTTATTGGGAGGGGGTCGGAGCATACTGCACAACACACTAACTCAAAGGCAACTCCAAACCCCGCCCCTTGAAAAAGAGGCGGGGCCTTCCACGCCGACAACAGCAGCGTTCCCTATGGAGGAAGCCTTGCGCAAAAAGCCTTTGGCGCTCGATTGCTCGGCTTTCGGCTTTTTTCTTTTTTGATAAGCTCGGCAACTCGGCTCCGTGGACTGCGTCAAGTGCGGCCGAGACGCATGCGCATTCCATTCAAAGCACCCCCTTTTGGCGGCGGTGTGTTCTTTGCGGAGGCCGCCCGAGAGGGAAAAGATGGTGAAACTGACGGCGGAGCTCATCGAGCAGGCGGCGCAATACACCAGCGCCGTGCGGGACCGGGAGCTCGACCTCCGTGGTGAGAAGCCGCCTTGGGGTGGGGGTGGGGGTTCTGCCTCCCGGGACCGAGTTTGATTCTGTCCGACGTAGTAGGCCTGGGCTCCCTTAAGCGCCGTGTGCAAAGCTATTTCCGAACGGGATGGTGGCCCCCGGGGGATCAATTTTATTAAAAGGCGTTTGTGGAATCTTAAGGGATAAGGGAGGCTATGACTTTATAAGCGTTTTCCGGTTTCTTAGGATAATCCCTAAGGACTGGGGTCGGGAATGGCTCCACTTCTGATCTTCTGCCCCTGGGGACCATCTTTACCCCCAAACCTGTTTCTCGCCGTTTGTTCCAGTTTGGTGTGACCTGCAAAGATTTGGTGTGGTTATTGGGGCAGCAGCAGCTGATTCTAATACACGAACAGGCAAAAGAGTGGGATTGGGTCCCAAAGAGAGGGCTTGATCCTTCTGTTCTAGGATGGGTGGGTGGGGCCTGGGGGCGAGATGATAGAAAATAGTAATAGTAATTAGTAATAGTAGTAGTAATAGTTGTAGTAGTAGTAGTAATAATAATAATAGTAGTAGTAGCAGTAGTAGACTCTCCGAGTCTTCGGAGAGGGGCGGCATACAAATCTAAATAATAAATAAATAAATAAAATAAAATAAATAGTAGTAGTAGTAATAGTAATAATAGTAGAAGTAGTATTAGTAGTAGTAGCAGTAGTAATAATAATAATAATAATAATAATAATAATAATAATAATTCCAGTTGATACTACTCCCTAAACAGAAGAATTTATATACAGGAAGCATCAGTTGATAGTTGATTCTACAAAGAATTTATATATAGGAAACCCCAGAAGCTGCTGTGCCTTTCCCAACCTTGTATCATCCAAGTATTATGGGAACTCTCATAATTCTCAGCCAAAAGCACCAAATTATGGCATCATCATCATTATCATAATACAAGAGAGTTGGACTTAGGCAGGAAACCCTACACTACTTCAGACAGATGGTTATCTAACATCTTAAAAACTTCCAGTGTTGGAGCATTCACAACTTCTGGAGGCAAGCTGTTCCACTGATTAACTGTTTTGATTGTCAGGAAATTTCTCCTTAGTTCTAAGTCACTTCTCTCCTTGCTTAGGTAGAATCAGTTGTATCTTGATCTACCGTCAGGTGCTTTGGAGATTGGGTTGACTCCTTTGTGGCAACCCCTGAAGATATTGGAACACTGCTATCATGTCTCCCCTGGTCCTTCTTTTCATTAAACTAGAGATACCTAGTTCCTGCAACCGTTCTTCATATGTTTTAGCCTCCAGTGCCCTAATTTTTAAATAGATGATAGGTAGATATAAAATTCTGATAGATAGCTAGATATAAATTTTGGATAGACAGACAGACATTTAGATATAGGTATATAGATATAGATACATAGAGAATTTAGATAGATAGATAGATACATAGAGAATTTAGAAACAGAATTTAGATCAATATATTCAATTATTCATTCATTTATAGAATTTATATAGTCCCATGACTCTAGGTAGCTTACAAAAAGAATAAAACTGTCAGAGTTCCAAAAAACACCCCCAACAAAATAAAACTCCAAGGCTAGAAGTTCTTCAAAGTTCCAATTGATTACAGATGTCATGTTGTCACATCTGGGGAAACCCAATCTAAAGCTTCCAGATTTTCCCCACCCAATTGAAAGTTTGCAACCCTTCCCCCCACTCACAAGTTTATCACATGGTCCAATCCAATCTTCACATTCAACTGGAGTCCCATCTAAGTGCAGGCAAGTGTCCTTGACTCCCAGAGTAAAGAATGTTGTTATGGCTAATGTTCCACAGCTCCAACCAACCCCCCCCCCCTCCCAATTTCCCAGGTTAAAATATGTGACAGTTTAGAAGCTGTAAAAGAAAAAATGGCTTCCAAAACAGGCAAATGCAACAATGACACTTATCTAGTTGTAGCAATGAAGCATCTGCAAGAAAACAACCAAATTCGGGGAGAACCAAGAACCTCACAATTTCTGTTCTTGATTCCCTAACTTGCCTTAAGTGGGAAAAATGTGTGCTCTCTGTGTACCTGATATAAAGTGGTTTGGCCTTGACCATTATGGGTGATAGGTTTTGGATCATGCTTGGAGCATTCAGGCGTCCCAACCTGTTCTTACTGAGCTGGTTTTTGTGTGATTTTTCTTCGGCAGTTGTATAAAAAAATAATTTTGTTTATTGTTGCTGATTGATTCACTTTGCAACTATCTAAGTGTGGGAGCTTGCAAGTAAGGAAGAAACCCCATATCTTTTGTATTTGTTAAGATGTGTTGTTGTTGTTTTGTTACAAATATTGACAATGATGTTTTTCAAAAGGTGGGTCTGTAAAGTTATAGAACGCTGTTTCAAATGTTTCATCAGAGCTTGCTGCCATTCATTCTGTCAGACTCCCACCTTCTCTTTGGAATGTAATCCATTTGGCCAGGGCTTCACAGATTTGTTATAAGAAATGCAGCAATGATAGTTTGCTGTTAAATGTTATCAAATGCATATTCTGAATATATATATATAACATTTTTATATTATATATAACATTTTTATACTGTTTTGTGTTTTATCAGGATACAAGATTCCTGTAATTGAGAATTTGGGTGCCACATTGGACCAGTTTGATACTATTGATTTTTCTGACAATGAGATCCGGAAACTGGACGGTTTTCCGCTGCTGAGAAGATTGAAAACATTGCTGATGAATAACAACAGATTAAGGTGAGTGTGTTTTCAGCCACAATTTTGAGGCCTGGAGTTATCTTCTTTAGATTAAGTGGAAATTCTATATTGATCTTTATTTCTGTTGAATGCCTTAACCCTGCTGTTCTGTTCGAGTCTGTGAGACTTGAAATCGAAGTTTGAGACCCTGTAAAAAATTTTCCCTGCATTTCTGAAACTTGAAATAAAAAAAATAATGTTAATTGGTTTATTTTGCTCTTAAACCCCCCCCCCCCTTTTTTTTGGTGAAATTTTTATCAATTTATAGATAGTTTAGCCTGCAAAATGCGTACAATTTTACTAAAATTGAAGAAAATGTCACAAAAATGGGGGGCAGGCTTTTATGAGCAAAATAAAAATAAAAGCATTAATTTTTTTCATTCCATTGTGTTCAGAAAAGTTCAAATTGGTATCCCAGCGAAATGTTTTTTCAAAAAGACCAAATTTAAGTACCTAAAATAAACCTTTTTTCGGTTCGGATTATATTGACCTGTAACATAAAATCTGTACCCTGACATTAAACAGAACAGCAGGGTTAATGCAAATATAAAAGCAAATGATGTTTGATAAAGAAATTATCTTCTGTCAGATTTAATTAATTAGTTTTTCTCTTCATCATTTTCTTTTTGTAGCCGAATAGGTGAAGGACTTGAACAGTCTTTGCCAAATCTCACTGAACTCATCCTTATCAACAATAACATAATGGAATTGGTAAGTCAAATAAAGGAAATTAGTTTCTCTTTGTGAGTACTAGGGTGATCTACAGCTTGAGATTTGTGTTCAGTTTTCTTCTCTTTATGTAAACATTCTTAAAAATTGTGAGCACTTTAGTTGGATATGCATAAAAATGTGGGAATTTGTAAGGTAGTTTCTAGATTAATATCTGCCTTATACTAAGCCAAGCCATAAATTATAGCTTGCAAGAATATTGGCTGGATTTATAAATCACTTTATAAGTCTCAGTGGTGCAGTGGTTAGAGTGCAGTACTGCAAGCTACTTCTGCTGATCCCCAGCTGCCAGCAGTTTGTCAGATTGAATCTTAGTAGGCTCAAGGTTGACTCAGCCTTCCATCCTTCCAAGGTTGCTAAAATGAGGACCTAAATTGTTGGGGGCAATATGCTTATTCTCTGTAAACCGCATAGAGAGGGCTGTAAAAGCACCGTGAAGCGGCATATAAATCTAAATGCTATTGCTAGTGCTACTGAAGCCAAAACCAAAATACAACCTTTTTTAACACCATCTAAGCTAAATTTCATGGCTAAATGTTCTAATGGTTTTCTTTCACTCTCTTTTGTTCTAATCTCAAGTACGTGGGTGCTGCTATTTACATATGACTTTTTCTAATAAAGGGAGAAGGAGGATGCTTTGTGTTTAATTTTTCTATGTTTTAGTATTATATCATTGGTTTAAATAGGCCTTAAATATGTATCATTAATATAAACCGCAGAAGACAGAACTTCTCAGGGAAGCAAGTCTGATGTAAGAAATTTTAGTTCTCACAGTTGAAGTTTACAGTATTTTCCCCTTGGGGAAACTAAAAGGAAGGTCTTATTATCTAAATGTAGTTAGACAAAAACACGGGTAAACGTCGGGTTGTGTTTCTCTAATTTCAATCCATGTGTGTGGTTCTGCCTTGTAAGCGGTTTATGTCAATCTGCAGAACATTATTGACCTTACAATGCATAAACCTGGGAAGCTTTTCCTCATGTAATCTCCAAAAGTCAATTTGTTTCTTCCTTCTGGAAGAAAAAGTGAATATTTTATCTTCTTCAGAGAGAATGCTGTGGCTCAAGCCGGCCAGATGTTTGCAGCCTTGGCATTTTAAACTCTACAGTTCACAAAGCTGAACAACGTGAAGCCAAGTTTATAAACATTGCTTCATGTTGTTTATAAAACTTGTTTAATGTTGTTAAGCTTAAAATGCCTATGCTGCAAACATCTGTCCTGCTTGATGCACGGCGTTCTTTCTGAACTAGAGTGTGAATCCTAAACTTCCTTAAAACTAAATTGCATACATGACATGTGTTTGTTCTGTACTAAATCTTGCACTCCTTGAAGGAGACAGTGCACAGTGCACATAACGTTGTTAAAAATCATCCAAATGTCTTATGTTTTACCTTACTTAGGGTGATCTTGATCCTTTGGCAACTATCAAATCCCTAACTTATTTGAGGTACAAAATCTTTCTTTTTAAACAACAGTTTTGCGGAAAAGAAAAATGGGAATAACGATAAAATTATTTAAAATATTAAATTTAGAGAAAAAAATCAAATTGATATTAAGAGGAAATATTATCAATATAAGGCACTATTATACCATTGAGAAAATGAAACAAAAATGGACATATTAATAGGAAAATTAACAAGATGTATATATGTGTAATAACCAATAAAGGGAAAATATTATTATAAATGAATGAGCTGCAAACCAATTACACTGCTATTTAGCAGGTGTTAATATTAAGCTATGATATCAAATAATTCATGTATAAAGCATGATGCTTTATTTTTTGTTGTATGTTATATGTATATATCAAATGTTGTATTGTTCTGTTTTTTTCTTCGTTTTCTTTCTTTTTTAATGTACATATTTAATAAAGTATTTTATAAAAAAATAAACAACAGTTTCTGATTGTTGAAAAAAGTGAGGACACTGCCACTTTTATTTAAAAGCAAATGTATATATTCACTTACCAGATTTATATCCCAGTTTATTTTGTACAACTAAAGGTGGAATTCATAATCCTTCCTATTTTCTTTGTAACCACTTCTTCTCTGTGAGGAAGATTGGCTTAAAACAGAGGTGTCAATCTCGTATTGTCACAGTGTTGTTATGTGACATATTGTGACACACACCCCTTTGCTAAACCAGATGTGGTCAGGGTGTGATGCATCCGACCCGTGAGCTGCAAGTTTCAGAGCCCTGGGCTAAGAGAAAAGAACTGATCCAATGTCACCCATAAAAGCCAGCTGGTTTTTATGCTAGCATAAAAACAAGGTGGGTGGCATTGGATCAGTCCTTTTCTCAATAAGGACTAGGATCATACATGGTGAAGAAAATGCAAAAAACAAAACAAAACAGTTGTCACTTGTTCAGTTTTCATTGCATTTTAGATTTAAGCGGGTTTGCGGTGACCATGAAAGCCCCAAATGTAATTTACTAATATTAGAACTTGGCATTTTGACCTTATAATGATTTATGATATGTATAATGCATAATGTTAATCAAGTCATATAGGTTAAACTTCTTGGTATGTATATGAAAAGCAATTTTTATATTGTAATTGCAGTGTCAACAAAATACAGTGGTACCTCCACTTAAGAACTTAATTCGTTCCGTGACCAGGTTCTTAAGTAGAAAAGTTTGTTAAGTAGAAGCAATTTTTCCCATAGGAATCAATGTAAAAGCAAATAATGTGTAAAGTAATAAAAGCTCGGAATTTGGGTGGGAGGAGGAGGAGGAGGAGGAAGAAGAGGAGGAGGAGGGCAGTCGCTGCCCAGAGCCAAGGGAGCATTTCTTTTCTCTGGGCGCTGGCAGAGGTTTCTTCTCTCTCCAAGCACCCAGAGAAAGGAAAACGCTCCGTTCGTTCTGGACTGCCAAAGCCTCCTTAAGCACCACCGAAAGGCTCCTCTGGCAGCCCAGAAAAGCCCAAGATGGCTGGGATTAAAGTAGGAATGGCAGGACCTTCATGCCACTCTCAAATTTCCTGGGAATTTTTTCCAGGCTCGGGTTCTTAAGTAGAAAATGGTTCTTAAGAAGAGGCAAAAAAATCTTGAACACCCGGTTCTTATCTAGAAAAGTTCTTAAGTAGAGGCGTTCTTAAGTAGAGGTACCACTGTATAAAAATTATTCCTTGATATAATAGCTGTTTTTTCCCATATGTAAATTTAGAACAACCCTAAGGTTTGGGTTTTTTTAATCTGCAATCACTCATTAATTGATTGGTGTTGCAAACTCTTTACCTTACCAAAATAAGTGTTATTCCTTTTTCTTTTGGTAATTAGTTTATTATTAATTGTACAAATATACATTCCTCTGATCTCTGGTTTCACATTTTATCTTGTAATATGTTTATCTTACTGGTTCCTGTGTTTAAATTGTCTAAACACATTTTTCTCTTTGGAATTATGTGAATGTCTTCCCTTTTCCTTTTTTAGCGTTTTGAGAAATCCCGTAACAAATAAGAAGCATTATAGGCTATATATCATCCACAAGGTCCCACAGGTCAGAGTGCTGGATTTTCAGAAAGTGAAATTAAAAGTAAGTCCTCTGACACTTTTGAAGTATTGTTTCCTGACAAGTATATTCAATTACATAATTTTGAGGTTTTCTCTTTAACCTAATTTTCTGGGTTAGCATATTGATTGTGGCTCGATTTTTTGCAACTGTAATTTGAAATTCAGTCTTGCGGTATGGTTATAGGAACATACCATAAATGCAGTAATATGGCTGGGAGTTTTAAAATGTACAGCTGGGTTCTGAATTTAAAAATTAAGATAAAACTAGGTGTCAGGGTTCCTAGTAACACCCCCAATGAAAGAAAACTCTGAGGATTGAGTTTCCTCAAAGTTCTACTTTATTAGAGATGCCATATTGACACATTCGGGAAAACCCGAATCTGAAAGTTTTCGGGTTTTCCCCACCCAATAGAAAAACCAAACCCCTGTCTCAGCACCCACATGTCCATTACATGGTCCAATCAATACACCATCTCAGTTGGAGATGCCTCCCAGTCACACCCCTCCAGGTGCAGGATAGAGTGGCCTTGACCCTCAAAAAAGGAAAGTTGTTATGACGATGTATCTCCCCAGCTCCTACAATCCCCCCTCCAAATTTCCCACAACACTAAATGTGGCAAGCCTGAAGATCCAATGCTCAAAATGGATTCCAGGGGTGACACTAGGAATTCTGGTATTGTGTGTGACCAGCACATGACAGACTCAATGAAAACTAAAAGTGTATTTTAAAATGATTTCTGTACTTTAAAATTACCCACTTTTGGAATAATTCATATATACTTCATAGATGGCTGGAGAAAGAAAGTCACTCTCAGAACAACACCTAAGCTAAATGAAATTTCCTGTTATGACACAGCAGTTCATATGTCACCTGTGACAGAAACACAACCCTTTAAAAACAGAAATATCCAACAAAATGTGTAACTTTGGAGGAAGAATTGCAAGTTCAAATGAGCAATGTCAACATGTGCACGCACACACACATACACACATATGTATATATTAATTATTAGCTTATCCTGCAAATTGCTTTGGGGAAAAACCATGCACAAGTAGGCTTGTTTCTATTGATGTTGCATTAACTTTGTGTGTGTGGTGTTGCTGTAGGAGCGTCAGGAAGCAGAGAAAATGTTCAAGGGCAAGCAGGGTGCCCAGCTTGCAAAGGATATTGCCAGGAGAGCCAAAACGTAAGATACGGATAACCACTTTAAGCTCTTCAGAAACACCACAGGCAAATGGGAAAAATAAGAAGAAAAAAAGAAGCAACAGCAATAGCTGTCACTAATTAGCACTGCAATGATTCATATACTTTAGAAGAAATAATATGATTTTTTGGGGGGCTCACCAACCTGGTGGTTCAAAATTCAAGTCGGCAGCTTAATCTTCAAGCAGCCTTTACAATTTTGCTTGGGACAAAAGGGGGGGCTTTAGGAATGCTTTCCTGCTGGTGTTTCTGAAAGAGCTATTCTTTGATTATATCAGTTTGTTAACAAAGATAAGATACTACACTTGATTGAAATGCGGGCTTCCCTGAGCTTCTCTTGGGAAGTTCGAGAAGCAAGTGAAGGAGAACTTTTCAATTTGAACCGTACCTTCCTTTTTTTCAGTTTTAACCCAGGTGCTGGTTTGCCTACTGACAAAAAGAAGGCCGGGCCCTCCCCAGGAGATGTAGAGGCTATAAAGGTAATCTTTTTTGGACCCCCATAAAAAGAGCAGTTCAGTTAAGAAGCTAACTGGTCATTAGTCAAATCTAGCCAAAGAGTTGATATGGAAGTACATCATCATCTTTTAACAACCGCATAATCCCTTGCAAGGTGGCGTCTGGGCAACTGAATGGAGGTGGTGGAGTGTTTAATAGCCGGATGCCTTTCTTTTCGCCAATGCAGAGTTTTGTTCAGCAGAAATATTCTCATTGTGCCCAGAGCAAGAGAAATATATGCCTTTACCTAGGTTTGAACTCACAGCCTTCTCTAGGCCAGTGTTTCCCACTGGTGTGCCACGAGACATGGTCAGGTGTGCCACGAAGAAAGAAGCTCAGCTTCTGGTCTCGCAACATTTTGTGAAGAGCAAAAAGTTGTGAGACTAGAAGTTGAGCTTCCTTCTTTGCGCCTTCCAAGTTTTCCGGCAGCTGCAGCGCCCCGCCTGGCTGGAGCTTCCCTGGCGGTGGCGGCAGCAGGAGAGCTTTGGGGCCTGGTGGGAGGGCGGTCAGCTGTCAGGCGGAGCTCCGAAACAGAGGCACCGACGGCGGCGGCTGGACATGCTGGAATTGCGTGGCTGGAACTTGCCTGCTGGCTGGGCCAGGACGGAGGCTCCAGTCCCACGTCCATGCTCAGTGCAATGCCAGCATGTACGGCGTCTAGCAACACGTCTAGCCACCACCGTCGGTGCCTCCGTTCCGGAGCTCCGCCTCACAGCTGACCACCCTGCCGCCGCTCCACGGCTACTGCCCGCGGCCGCTGCCGCCACCCTCCCACCATGCCCCAAAGCTCACCTGCTGCCGCCGCCAGGGAAACTCCAGCCGGGCGGGGCGCTGCAGATGCTGGAGCCCACTGGCCTGAGAACCTACTCCCTTCAAGCCCTGTTCGCAGGGTGGTTGGTTATACTGTACTTTGAAATGGGTGAGATGAGTGAAGCGCCGAAGCGCTCGAGTGTGCGGGCGGCCGCCCCCTTTCCATCTCACCCAAGGAAAAGAGCTGGGGGGGGGGAGAGGCAGGTCCCACTGCCTCCAAAAAGCAGCTCAGTGATGGGGTCGGGATGTGAGACCCCATTTCTCCCCACCCGCAGCTTCAAATAGAGATGTGGAGGGGAAGCAAAACTCTGCGGCCCTTTTCGCGAGCTGGTATTTGGGCCCCTTTGGAGCGAGCACCTCCTTCCCACATTTGCCCTGGGTGCGAATAGTTCGGGTGTTAACACTTTTGGGTGTCTTCCCACCCCAATTTCTTCCCGCTTTAAGCCTCGGCGCGGGAAGAGCCTTTTGTTCTGCCGCGGTTCGACGGAGCCGTCCTTTGAGAAAGCTGCATCTTTTCGCCAGCGCTTAAAAAAAAGACTGAACTCAGCTATTCGGAACCGTTTTCGATAGCTTTTACGTTTTGTAGCTGCTGCCTGATCCTCAGTCTGCTCCCCATTTGCAGAAGAAAGACTCCCGGGTTTTGCAAAAAAAAAGGGGGGGGGGAAGGAGAGTGAGGGAAAGACATAGAGGGAGGGAAGGAGGGAGAGAGAAGGAGGGCAAAAAAGAGAGGAAGGAAGGGAAAAACAAAGAGAGATGGAGAGAGAGGGGGAAAGAAAGAGGAAGGAAGGGAGAGAGAGAAAGAGAGAAATAGAGCGAAAGGGAGGAAGAGAGATTTTTTTTGTCTAAACTTTTTTTTAGTGCCCCCCCCCCCCCCGCTCAATGTTCCCCAGGATTTTGTGAATGTGAATAATGTGCCGCGGCTCAAAAAAGGTTGGGGAACACTGCTCTAGGCCATAGCAATACTCCTTGATGCAGAAGTACATGCTATTAATTTCCAGAACCCTGTTTGTCATTGTGTAAGCTTGCTTTTGCTACCGTCATGAATTGTTACAGATTTCTCTTAGTTTTTCAGCTGAGAAATACAGATTACTTAAAAGTTCACCGCTATGTTACTGAAAATATTATTGTTTGAGCAAATCATTTGAGTATGCATTAGCTTTTAAGTTAGTTTACATGAGTGACTTTGGATGGTTTTGTTTTTTTCCAAGAACGCCATTGCAAATGCCTCGACTCTAGCTGAAGTGGAGAGGCTGAAAGGCTTGCTGCAGGCGGGTCAAATACCTGGCAGGGACCGTAAAGCTGGTAAGAAACATTCAGTCTTCTAATATTTAGAAAGCAGAGCTGAAACGTTTCCTTTGAAGGAGCGGTTTTGGTTTTTTTATTGTTTCTAGAGCAATTCAGGGTAATTATGCAGATAGAATGGAACATTTCAAGGCTGAGATATTTCAATTGCCATTTTGTGGATAAAATATATTGTTTGAAATACAAAAACTATACAGAATTAAATATTTTTGGCTACAAAATGTGGTAATACAGTGATCCCCTGATTATCGCGAGGGTTCCGTTCCAAGACCCCTCGCGATAATCAATAACTCGCGATGTAGCGGCACGGAAGTAAAAACACCATCTGTGCATGCGCGCCCCTTTTTCCATGGCCGCACATGCGCAGATGGTGGAGTTTGCGTGTGGGCGGCGGGGAAGACCCTTCGGCCGCCCAACAGCTGATCTGCTCCGCAGCGCGACAGCAGCGAGGAGCCGAAGATGGGGTTTCCCCGTTGCCCAGGCAACGGGGAAACCCCATCTTCGGCTCCTCGCTGCTGCCACGCTGCGGAGCAGATCAGCTGTTGGGCGGCCGAAGGAACCTTCCCTGGGTCTTCCCGCCGCCCAGGCAAAGGGGAAACCCCAAGATCGCTTGCCCGTCACCCGCTCGCCCGGCCGCCCGCTTGCCCGTTCGCCCGCCCGGCTGCTCGCTTGCCGCTTGCCCGTTCGCCCGCCCGGCTGCTCGCTTGCCGCTCGAGAGCAAGAGGGGGAGAGATAGAGAAAGAGAGAGAAGGAAAGAAAGAGATGAGAGAGGGAGGAAGAGAGTGTGAGAGAGGAAGAAGCAAGATAGAGAAAGAGAGAGAGAAAGAAAGATGAGAAAGGAAGGGAGTGACGTCATCGGGTGGAAAAATCGCGATATAGCGATTCGCAATGATCGGGATCGCGAAACTCGGGGGATCACTGTATATCCTTCCTACTTATACAAGAGCAAGGTAACAGCATATGTGAAAAAATGGCACAAATTAATGGATAAAAAGAAGCAAAACATAGCCATTAACACATAAAATGAGCACATACAAATGTGTACAGTAGAACAGGGATGGGAGGCACACTGGTGTGCTTATGCATGCCCCTCTTAAGATACATGTAAGGTCTATGGTAGACAGTTCAAGGTGAAAGATATGAAGATTAGGTAAACTAACAACAGAATTGGTTAGAGTGTTCCAGACATACATTACTCTATTACAGAAGTTGTATTTTCTGCAATCAAGATTAGAGAGGATTACATTTAGTTTGTATCTATTGATAGCCCTAATGTTATTGCGGTTGAAATTAAAGTAGCTGTTAAAAGGTAGGATGTTAAGGTAGATGGTTTTGTTTACTAGGCTTAGGTTGGATTAGAGAGAGGAAAGGCCAGAACTTGCAAGAAAGTTGAAGCAAATTGCTAAATTAGTACAAATTTAAATTTTTACAAATGAAAAAAATAACTGACTCAGTACAACTGTTCCTTTGGTAAGCATTTAATCTTTCACATCTCTGTTTAACAGAAATAATTTGTATTTGTATTATCTGTTAATTAGGTCCTTCAGATGAGGCTGGAGAAGAGATGGAAGAAGATTCAGTTGTCAATGGAACTTAATAGTTTTTTACATCTTGGATAATCTACAGTGTATTATTGTTTAGCCTTTTTTCTTTCTGGATTATGTTTCTTGTTGTATTAAAAAACAACTATGAAAATAAACAAATCATAGTTTGTAAATTTTATACTGTACAATTGCAGTTAAATAAAGCTGCTGTTTTTTGAAATGGATCATATTGTGGTGTGAACTTTTTACCCTGTTTAAACTATGTTCAACTGGATTAACAGCCTAATCAACTAGCAGTACTAGAACTATTAGGGTCTCCCAGCTATATCTGCTTTTAAATTCTGCTTATTGTGCTGTTCTGTTACAAGCGGCAAGTTCAATATGGGCATTTATTTAATAAGATTTACAGACTTAGAAACATAGAAACATAGAAGTCTGACGGCAGAAAAAGACCCCATGGTCCATCTAGTCTGCCCTTATACTATTTTCTGTATTTTATCTTAGGATGGATATATGTTTATCCCAGGCATGTTTAAATTCAGTTACTGTGGATTTATCTACCACGTCTGCTGTAAGTTTGTTCCAAGGATCTACTACTCTTTCAGTAAAATAATATTTTCTCATGTTGCTTTTGATCTTTCCCCCAACTAACCTCAGATTGTGTCCCCTTGTTCTTGTGTTCACTTTCCTATTAAAAACACTTCCCTCCTGGACCTTATTTAACCCTTTAATATATTTAAATGTTTCGATCATGTCCCCCCTTTTCCTTCTGTCCTCCAGACTATACAGATTGAGTTCATTAAGTCTTTCCTGATACGTTTTATACTTAAGACCTTCCACCATTCTTGTAGCCCGTTTTTGGACCCGTTCAATTTTGTCAATATCTTTTTGTAGGTGAGGTCTCCAGAACTGAACACAGTATTCCAAATGTGGTCTCACCAGCATTCTATATAGCGGGATCATAATCTCCCTCTTCCTGCTTGTTATACCTCTAGCTATGCAGCCAAGCATCCTACTTGCTTTCCCTACTGCCTGACTGCACTGTTCACCCATTTTGAGACTGTCAGAAATCACTACGCCTAAATCCTTTTCTTTTGAAGTATTTGCTAACACAGAACTGCCAATACAATAGTCAGATTGAGGATTCCTTTTCCCCAAGTGCATTATTTTACATTTGGAAACATTAAACTGCAGTTTCCATTGCTTTGACCATTTATCTAGTAAAGCTAAATCATTTACCATATTGCCGACGCCTCCAGTAATATCAACCCTATTGCACTTGCTTTTCTAATGAGATTTCATTTAGTGCTGATTGAAAGTAGCCAAAAGAAAGATGAAAATTAAGCTGAGCAAAAAGAAAAGAAGATTAGTTACTGTTCAATGCAAATTTAGTATGTATCCTAGTGAAAGTTACGTTAGTTTACAGGGTTAAGACACCGATAATAAAATAAGTAGATTGACAAGTTGCTGGAGTTGTAATGCCATGCTGATGATTAATGTGATTAGTTCCTGAAACTACCATATTATTATCTCTATTAAATGATGAAATAGTTTTACTTTTTCCTGATTTTTTAGAAAGCTTGTTATGTGGGCCTCTTGTGACAATACCTACTGCATTTTTTGGACTATAAGTTTTTGGGGAGAAAAATAAGTAAAAAAACTCTGCCTACCAGCAATCATCTGCTTAGCGTGCTTAGCAAACAGCTTGAAAAGCTCAATTTGAGAGGTTGTTTTCAACCTTGCAAAGCTCCATTTCAGAGGCTGCTGTTTCAGCCTTTTAAAGCTACATTTGTTGTATAAGATGCACCCAGATTTTCACCCTCTTTTAACAGGGAAAAAGGTGTGTCTTAAACTCTGAAAAATAGGGTAATTGGTAGGGCAGCCAGGAAAGAATTGAAATATCTGTCCTTGAAGCCCCTTGCTACTGGTCAGAAGATGTGTATTTCTACAAATGTGAATGTTCTGTCCAAGAAGCATCTTGGTGTTAAAACATAATGAGAGCAAGAGATTGATATGATTTGAGTCTAGACAGGCTAGAAATCCCTTTTTAGAAGTTTTCAGTCGATCCTGAACGATGGTTAGAGAGATGTTCAAAATACAAAAAGCATACTGGGCCTATTTATCTCTGCATACCCTTGGAGCCCTCAGAGAGGGGTGGCATATAAATCCAATTAATAAAATAAATTAATAATAAATAAGCAGGCAGTCCTTGTCTTGCAACAGTTCATTTAGTGACTATTCAAAGTAACAACAGCACTGAAATAAAGGGACATATGACCGCTTTTTCCAGTTATGACCTTTTTAGCATCCCCATAGTTAGGGGATCATAGTTCATATTTTGAATTTTAACTGGTTTATATTTATGACTGTTACTGTGTCCCAAAGTCACGTGATCGTCTAACCTGATGAGAAAAGTCAATGGGGAAACCAGATTCACTTAACAACCGTGTTAGTAACTGAACATCTGCAGTGATTCATTTAACAAGTGAAGCAAGAAAGGTCATAAAACGAGGCAAATTTTGTTATAACAAATGCTTCACTTAACAACAGAAATGTTGAGCTCCATTGTTATAAAATGAGGACTACCTCTGTGTGTGTGTGTGTGTGTGTGTGTGTATGTATTTATATATTTTTGTAGATTTTCACGGGTACAGGTATGTAGGTCTTGGCATATTCGGGGTACATATATACCTATGTAGGTCTTGGCATATTTGGGGTTCTTCCTGTGTAAGTTTCAGAGAATCCTGGCGATGTTTCAACGAGGTCCCACTCGTCACCTTCAGGATGGTGCTTTCGGCTTTGTGCTCACTTGAACTGAAAGCCGAAAGCACCAGCCTGAAGATGAGGAGCGGGACCTCGTCGAAACATTGCCAGGATTCTCTGAAACTTACACAGGAAGAACCCCAAATATGCCAAGACCTACATAGGTATATATGTACATATATATATATGTGTGTGTAGATATGTGTGTGTGCATACGTATATATCATTGTGTCTGTGTATATACATATGTGTTTATATATATATATGTTTATATATATAATATAAACTATATATATATATATATATATAAATTTCAGCTAAAAACATTTGATACAATTATATATATATAAACGCATACGTATATATATATAAACGTAAGTATATATATGTATTTATATATATATACAGTATATATAATACATATATAAACTTATATGTTTATATATGTATGCGTTTATATATGTGTGTGTGTGTGAGGAGCGGCGTACAAATCTAATTAATAATAATAATAATAATAATAATAATAATAATAATAATAATAACAACAACAATATCTATAAAAAAACCAAAACGCCTTTTGCTGCGGAGGTAATGAGCTGCATCTTATATAAGCGCGGGCCATTGCACTGCCTGCACAAAAAGCATCGCAACTTGTTTATTTATTTATTCGATTTTTATGCCGCCCTTCTCCTTAGACTCAGGGAGGCTTACAACATGTTAGCAAGCGCACTTTTTAACAGAGCCAGCCTATTGCCTCCACAATCCGGGTGGATTTTACCCACCTCGGAAGGATGGAAGGCTGAGTCAACCTTGTTTACAACAACTTGTGCAAAACCCGGATATAAATGTCCTCTTTTATTCCACATGGTTTATCCAACTCTCCAGCCAGGCGAATCTACGCCAAACTCCCCCCCCCCAGCTGATTCCTGTCAGCTCCCCCGTCTCCAAGACAGCCCCGCCCCCTAGAGAAGCCGGGCTTTCCCCGTTCAGCCTAGTCATCTTAACCTCGCCTTCCTGATTGGCTGACACCTTCCTCCCGCCTCCTCCACTTCGCCCTCGGATTGGCTCGGACTTCTCGACCCGCCCTCGCTGGGTGACGGAATTCTGAGGTAGCGGCGTCGCCAATGGCTGGCCGTCATGAGGGCTTAGGAACCCGGATGTGCCCGAGACGATCCGGCTGCCGGACGGGATGGCGGGGAACGTGGCCCCGGATCCGCAGGGCCCCCCCGCGGGACAGGAAGGAGCCCAGTTCTTCCTCCAAGCAGGTGAGAGAGAATCCGTGGCGGGTGTCGCTTCGGGGCTTCCTTGGGACGAGTGGACTTAAAATTATTTTAAAAAATTAAAACCGAGCCTCCATCTTCAAGAGCAATATATCGTTCCTAAGGGTTTTGGGCAGGCGCGAACGCCTGGCTGCGGGGTTTGAACTTTTTGACACATTGCACAGAGATAGGGCGGGTTCTAAGTCTCTTGCCCAGAGAACCCCGGCGCTGCCTCTCCCCAGGGAGAGGAGAATTGGGGACTGCAGTTCCCATCGTTCTCATTCTGCCTGAGGTTTCCAGCTTTTGGGAGCGGACGTCATCAATGGGTGCAGCGGAGGAGGAGGGCTGGATGACGTCCAGTCTTGCTTGCAGAGGTGACACGTGACAATAATGAGTGCAACAACAGTGCAGAGTTTAAGTTTAAGCCTATAAATTTAATAAATCTTAAACTTAAAACTCTTGCTTGCAGAGGTGACACGTGACAATAATGAATGGAATCACAGTGCAGAGTTTAAGCATATAAATTGTATAACACTTATCATAAATACAACAATATTAAAAAGCAATAAAAATATAACAATAAAATCAACAATGCAATAAAAACAATATGATAAAAAAAAACCACAATCATATTGACAGTCAATCCTAATTCCAGGCCTGCCGGAAAATCCAGGTCTTAACAGCTTTCCGGAAGATGTATATAACAGTCCAAACCTACTGCATGGAATCATATCTGAGGTCACACAAGGCATTGCTCTATGTTAGCTCCAACACGCATGTGTGCACTGGCCAGCTAATTTTCAGCCTTCCAGAGGGTGGAGGCCTTTTTTCACCCTCTCCAGGTTTCAGGAGGCTTGCCTGAAGCCTGGGGAGAGAGAAAAGCGGCCTACCAGAACTTCATTTCCAAACGTCTAGTAGGCCCACTGGGCCCATTTTCTTTTGCCCTCCACAGGCTCTGGAAGCTTTCCTGAAGCCCGGGGAGGCCAAAAAAAAAAATCCCATCGGGCCTACTAGAAGTCTGGTGGCTTCAGTGAGGTCTGCGCGGTTGTGCAGGGAGAACAGCATGGGGATTGTTGTATACGCATGCGTGGGGGGAGGGCATTGCATTATGGGTGTGGGCACAGAGTCGAGCACTATTGTGCGTGCACACTAATAAGATTTGCCATCGCTGCCCTAAAAGTTGGACTAGAGGACCTCCAAAGTCCCTTCCAAATCTATGTTTTTCTATTTTTATGTTTTGAAAAACAGGAAAGCATTTTGGGGGGGTCCTAATTTCTACTACACTTATGAGCCTCACTTCTCCACACTAGCTTGCTGAAATGTGGGGAGTAGAAAAGTATATCTAGATTGAAAAGTTGGGAATTATGTTATGAGTTTTTAAAAAAATTCTGGCTCTTGGAGCTTTTGCTACTTACGTTTCACTTGGATGTATCATTTTAAATTGTTTCCTTAGTTTTCTTGTTGCATGTATGTTTTGCTGCTTGAGGAAAACATTTTTCTTGAAAAGTGGAAAAGGAATAGTTACAGTAATAGTTGCCACTGAGACAATAGTTTCATGGTTTCATTTACAAAATGAAACAACATCCAAATAAAATTGTTCTTTGCAAATACAAAAATAGGTCATTTCTTGAACTGAAAATCAGCTACACCTGCAAAGGATGAGCCGAAATTTGCTGTGTTGTACTAGCAATGGGAGCAGCTGGCTGTACATGATAAATTACTAGATATCTGACACCATAGAAGTATGGAATAATGTTTTTGTACTTTTATTTGGTCCTTCTTTAGCTTAACACAGCTGTATTTTTTCGCTGCCGTGTTACTGTTGCAGCAGACCAAATCCCAAATTGTTCTTGTCCATATCCAAATTAAATTCTTGCCTTGTCTTCTCTTCCAGTAAGTGCACTATTTTCAGACTATGGCTGGTACATCCTCTTCGGTCTTATTGCCATTTATCTTCTCGTACAAAAACTCTCAAAAAATCTTCAAGGCCCCAAAGAATCCAGTGTGCCTATATCAACTATAGGTGTGTATGACTAACTATTTTCCCCTTATCTGCACAACTTTAGACTTCTGCATCAAATGCATTATTGCCAGTGCTAAAAATATGTTTTAATTACTATCAAGATAAGTACAGTAAGTCTATGAAAACTGGGAAGATTAGGTTAACTCCTCCTTTATGTCTCCACATAGAGCATGGGTGGGAAATTAATTTTGCCATGGGGCCGCATGAGAAATTGGGATGGTTTTAGAGGGCTGGATTAATATAATTAACTCAGTTCTACCCAATACTGTATATTATTAGGTAGAACTGAGTTAACTATATTATAATTATAAATTATAATTATAATTATATTGTATTATATTATATTATACTATATATAAATATATATTATAATTATATTATAATTATACATTAATTGCCCACTCCTTCCTTCCTTCCTTCCTTCCTTCCTTCCTTCCTTGTTCCCTCCATTTCTCCTTCCTTCCTTCCTTCTCCAGATGGAGAGAAGCTTCTGTCTCTCTGATTTGCGCTGCCTTTTATTTCTGCTTTTGGGAAGTTCTTTACTTCTCTTTCAAAATATTCCTTTCAGGTGCCTCTCTTCAACTGACCTACATTGTCAGTTGAGAAAACATAGTGGAGGCTTTGCCTGAAAGTAGCTTTAGATTCCTGTTCTTCCCCCTCCTCCCCCCCCCCTCTGAGAGGTGGGGGGGTTGCTTTAAATTTCTTGGAAAGGCCAATGAAACCAATGAACAATTTAAAAATGAGCATTTATTGGACTTTTGCAAAAGGGTATGGAAACAGAATTTCTCCTTCCTTCCTCCATTTCTCCTTCCTTCCTCCCTCCCTCCATTTCTCCTTCTTTCTTTCCTTCCTTCCTCCCTCCATTTGTCCTTCCTTCCTTCCTCCATTTGTCCTCCCTCCCTCCCTTCTTTCCTTCCTTCCTTCCTTCCTTCCTTCCAACCTCCGTGGGCCAGTCCCAGGCAGTGGGTGGGCTGCATCCGGCCCCCGGGCGGCACTTTGCCCAGGTCTGACGTAGAGTCTCCTCACAGCAAGAATCTACATTTTAATTTAATTTATTCTGCAGAGCTGCAACAAAATTGCAGCAATTGCTTGTTCTTATTCTGCTATTTATCTGCCACTGTTGCTAATAGATAATGTGATCATCATGGTCACATAACTAAGGATGAGGTATCCCTCTTCTGTGATTTGTGAAAAGCAAAATACCACTCAAAAATGCCTGGTTCTTGAAATTCTCTCTTATGTTTAGAAGAAAGAATGGATCCCTTTTTTAGGTTTGTGGAACACGTGTCTGCTGGGATTGCTTTAAGAAAGTGATCTCAAAGTTGTCTATGTGTCTTCCCAACATGTGGCAGAACATTTTGTGCCCGTATAGGCCTTACCAGACACTTGCGGACACATCGTGGAAAGCCCACAACCTGTTTGATGTCAAGGTCCTCTTCGAACATGATGGATGAACATCATGTGTATAAGTTAACTTACAATGTTCTGGGTCAACAAATCCTGCTTATCCCCCCCATTTTGATAAGAGAGCCTTTCAGATTAATCATGGGAATCACACTACTCCCACCCTGCTGGTTTTTCGTAAGGCCATATAGACCTGGCTGTGCCAGCAGGTCTAAATTAACACCCACTGACCACCTGTATGAATATGACTCTGCATGAATGATATGAACCTGTGTTGTTGAGTCAATGTTATGAGTTTTAATTAAGGTTTTAGATTTCTTGACTTCTTTATTATTGTTATTTGTAATTATAAATGGTAATTTTATATTGTTGTAAACCGCGTTGTGAGTCCTTCGGGATTGGGCAGCATAGAAGTCAAATTAAATAAATAAAATAAAATAAATGTTTTATTCCAGAAGTTTAGCTTTGTTCAGTTCTTCCCGTTTTGGTTTAACATATTTGTCTAAGAGGGCTAAGGATAGCAGGAATGGTTACAACTTCCAGGTTGACTTAGTCTGCTGAACTATCCATGTTACCCCTAAAATAAGACTCTGTCTTATAGTTTTTTAAACCTGAAATAAGCACGTGGCCTTATTGGCATGCACTCGAAAGTCCGATTGGGCTTATTATCACGGGATGTCTTATTTTGGGGAAGACAGGTTATTAAGCCAGATAGAAGAGATTAACTCTAAGTAGCAGTGGCAAAAACTAAATTAAGGCAAGTTTCGGTATCGGAAGATATGAAAACCACAAGGCTAATGCAAATGTATGATTTCTAGTAGACTTTAAGCTTCTGCTAACTCTCTCTTGGGATTGATTCAGAACCAGACGATGTGGTTAAACAACAAGAAGCTCTTCTAGCTGCCCGAATGAAGATGCAGGAACAATTGAATGTCCAAGCAGAGAAGTTCAAGGAAAAACAGAAGTTGGTATGTCTCAGCCAGATGGGTTTGTTTCAGACAATAAAGCAGCTGTTCATAGAACTACTACTGCCTGTAGCAATATTATAAGACTAGCAACTGTAAGTGTGCTTTCTATTAAAAAGCACAAAGGAAATATACAGACGTTTGATAGGGAGCCTGCATCTTTTTAAAAAAAATCAGTGCTGTAAATAGAATTCTAAGGGACAATTTGGGAATCTTTGCTCTAAAGAGCTAATTTAGAATTTGACACCAGAGTTTCTATCGTGTTGCACTCGGGCACAAGGCAACCACTGCAATGAATTTAATTCACACCAGTATTGGGTTGCTAGTTGGTACGGGCCACACTGCACACTGGTAGTAAAACTGGTGATGCGTGCACAGCTCCGGGTGACCAGCGGGCATGTGCGCGCTCCCGGCAAGGTTTTGCTTCTGCACATGTACAGGAAGCAAAATCTCACAAGGATCACCCTGGTATATTGAAGGAACGTCACAGCTCCTTTTTGCCTCTAGGCCCAACCCACGACCATTTCAAGGCAGTTAATTTATTCATAGCCGACAACTATATTTTGTATGTGTCAAATGTTTTTAGCTGGAATTTTTTAAAATTAAGGGAGACTAGGATTCCAGCTAAAAACATTTGATACATACAAAATATAGTTGTCGGCTATGAATAAATTAACTGCCTTGAAATGGTCCTGGGTTGGGCCTAGAGGCAGAAAGGAGCTGTGACGTTCCTTCAATATACCAGGGTGATCCGACATAAAAAAACATCTAGCCCCTCCCTGGTACAGAGCTGGAAGGGATCAGGTCTGATGGCTCAACTGCTAATTCTCTGCCTTACAAGGCAGAGGCTACCAGATCGAATCCCAGTAAGGAAGGGTGTGGCTAGCTGATGAGGCCAGAACAAGGCCGAAATGGGACCATCCTAGTCTCCCTTAATTTAAAAAAATATGTTTTAGCCTCCAGTCCCCTAATCATGTTTGTTGCTCTTCTCTGCACTCTTTCTAGAATCTCAACATCCTTTTTGCATTGTGGCGACCAAAACTGAATAGAATATTCCAAGTGTGGCCTTATCAAGACCTTATAAAGTGTTATTAACACTTCACATGATCTTGATTCTATCCCTCTATTAATGCAGCCTAGAAGTGTGTTGGCTTTTATGGCAGTTGCTGCACACGGCTGGCTCATTTTTAAATGATTGTCCACTAGGACTCCAAGATCCTTTTCACAGTTACTACTGTTGAGCAGTGTACCACATATACTGTACCTGTGCGTTTTGTTTTTCTTGCCTAAATGTAGAACCTTATTTTTTTTCACCATTGAATTTCATTTTGTTAGATAGCACCCAATGTTCAAGTCTGTCAAGTTCCTTCTGTATCTTGAGCCTATCTTCTGGAGAGTTGGCTATTCCTGTCAGTTTGGCGTCATCTGCAAATTTGATGACATAATTCCCTTCAGTTATGCTGACTGGCATTATCTTTTTTTTAAAATATATTTTTATTGATTTTGTAAATATGGTTACATAAAACAAACATAAAACAGTGCACAGTGCATGTGCCTATCACCTGACCGACAAAAAAACCCCATCACCACCACCACCAATTGCGGGGGGTTCAAATATTTACTAGTTTATATATATATATATATATTTCCTTGGCTCTACTTTGCATTTGTTATTACTGAAAGAGTGATTGGAGTTTATTTTTCACATTTGCATCACAGATTCTACTCAGCATATAGCCTTTCACCTTATTCCATCGTGCCATCAGCTTCTCCAGTTTATTTTCATCAAAGTTGTTTAATCATATTTCCATGATTTCAAAATGTATGTGATCCACCATGTACCAGTACCAGTTCTGTAGTGTCCATTTTATAGACTCTTTCCAACCCAATACCGCTTGAGCACTTTCCAGTGCTGCAGTTTTTATTTCTTTAAAATCTCTTAGTCCTCTTTGTTTAATTAAAATCGCTATTTCTTTTGTAATTGTCCAATTAATATTTAACATTTTATTTATTTCATTCTGCACTTCCTTCCAAAATTTCTGAATTTCTACACACTCCCAGAACATATGCATGAAAATTCCTTTCTTTTGGCAACCATGCCAACAATTACCTTTCTCTTTCCCCTGGAAGTGTGCAAGTTGTGCTGCTGTATAATACCATTTATGTAAGATTTTTCTTCTCATCTCTTTAACTCTTGTGTTTTTAATCTTATGTATATTTTCTACTATTTCTTTCATTTCACTTTCATCTATTTGTAAATCATTTTGCCAGCATCTTGTCAAACCTTTTATTACTTCCTCTTCTGCTTGCAATAACATTCTATATATATTGCTAGCTTGAGCTTTTGTATTATTGATCTTTTCTTTTAATATTTTCTCTAAACAATTTTCTTCTCTCAAGAAAGCTTCTTTATTCTCACTTTTATTTAAATATTTACTTATTGCATTAATCTGCAGCCATTTCAGTTGACCCAGCCACCACTCCAGCCAAGTTCTACTAACTCTCCCGTCCGTCTCATATAACTGTTCAATTCTCATTATCCCTTTACTATTTAACTCTTTTATAATTCTGCTTAAGTTAACGTCATTACCTGTATTCAATACATGTAACGTTGATAATTTTGAATTTCTAATTCCCCATTTCCCCTGCCATTTAAACCATATTTCTAAACCTACTTTCAGAGGGTCGGTTAAATTATCCAAGTTGAAGTCTATCATATTTGAGAAGATCAAATGTAGAAAGCCACAGGGAGATGTCAGCCCTTCTTCTTTTCTTTCTTTGGTCTTCCTATTTTGCTTTGTGAAGCCTGTATACAACCTGGAGCAGGGCTCTCCAACTTTGGCAAGCTTTTAGGGACTTCAACTCTCAGATTTCCTCAGAGGTCCACAAGTTGCCACAGTTGGAGACCCCTGGCCTGGAGGGGCACCCAAATTCTGTGATTCTGTGGAAAGATAATTTCATTCTAATTTTTTGTTCTTCAGCTTGAAGAAGAGAAGAGAAAGCAGAAGATAGCCATGTGGGAAAGCATGCAGGAAGGAAAAAGCTACAAGGCAACTGTTCAACACAACCAGGTTGGTCTTTTCTGCTAAGTGAGAGAACTGTTCTGATTTGAAAAAAATGAGCTGGAATTTGGTCTCTGAATGAGTTTTTCCACTCAATTTCAGGAGCCCATGTCTCAAGCCTCCACATCGACAACTGCTGTAAAGCCAAAACCCAACAAAAAACCCTTACGGGGGGAAGGTAAGTTCTGAACCAAGAATTGTGTGTGTGTCTTTCTATCCATTTGTCTAATAATAAGTGATCTTGGAAGGTGGGCCCCTTTTCAACATGGTAGTTCTTGCTTCTTTCCAGCGCTATCTGCATCTCATGTTTGGAAACTTGAGTATACAATAATCCTCCAGAAAATCTTTGTTATTCTTCCGTAAATTCCCGTAAAAAATTCCATTTTTTTTTGTTTTTCTTCTTTCTTGATTCTATCATTCCTGAGTCAGTTTGTTTGTTCATTCGTTTGCTTGCTTGATTGTAAAATAGGTTCTATTTTTATTACTGGGCCACTAAGTTTTGTGTGTCCCTACTTGTGATTCAATCATGCATTCAAATCCTGGTCAGCATGAAGATGTTGACAAGGTATGCTGGGAAGTTTGGTTAATCAGCATGTGGGGCGCCACAGGTCCCAAATCTTTCATATATCTTTGCTTTGCAATGTCCCTTTTGGTTTTAACACATGATATTACCTTTCTCATAGAGCTGGCCTTACTCTTAGGTGAACCTAGGCATGCGATTAGCACTGGGTGGACCTGCGTTTGGTCCTTAGTGAAGAGGTAGAAAGTAAAATCCTTACAGTGTATCTTAAAGCAAATCCAGCTGCTTAATCATCCTGCACAAATCTATTTGATTATGTGATCTGAATGGAGCCAGTGCATTCTATTTTTTTTTAATATTCAGAGCATTGACAAAACACCTGCAGAAAATCCAAATTAAATCCTTAGTGATTCCAAATAGAAACATCATAAGTAGCTCAGCCAGAACTTGCCACTTTTTGTGACTCAGATTTGTGGAATCAAAATCAAAGTAAATAAAACTAGATTATCTAGATCACTACAACTAGATTATCTAGATTATCTAGACCACTTTATCTAAATAAAGACTCCATCATATATTCACACCTTTCTCTGATATCTACTTTTGAATGATGTTCTGGTTTCCCCCCCAGTGTGGTATTTTCTTAAATTCTATAGTCTATATTGTTGACAGCATTTCTTGTTGATAAAAAATGCTTCCCTACTGCATCAGAGATATACGATATCTCTGATCGCATTTTTAAAGCAGGCATGAGCAAATCCTGCATACATGATCTATATTTATTTATAAACCTCTGCCCTTTGAAGAAAGAAATCATTAGTAGATTAAACTTTTTCTGTTGCGTTGTGTTACAATAGAATTAGCCGGTGTGCATCTTTCTGAATAGCACTGGTGTAGGATTTCCACTTACCATTAAAATCAATCAGCCAAATAATTTTTCTAATAAAACTTGCCAAAAGAGGACAGAAACAGATCAAACATGTTAAACATGTTCAGTGCTAAGTAGAAATTGAAGGAGAAAGCATTGGGTGTTTTTTTTTAAAAAAAGAGATAGACAGCTTCTATTTCTTGCAAAGGTTTGTGGGTCCTTGGTGTAAATCCAATTTTTCATGCAGTCAGTATTTGTTTTTTAGCATACAGGTGTCAGATTTCTCTACCTACACAGGATTATTTCTATAAGAAATTTTTGTTTTACCTTGTTTCTATTATGCTGCTTTTGAAGAAATCCAGATTTCCTTTTGACTTGGCTTTAATGTACGTCCTTCCTTATCCTTCCCTTTTTGGAAAAACCATGTGATGAAGTTCCTTTTTTCTTCTCCCAGGTTATAACCCCTTGTCTGGAGAAGGTGGTGGGACTTGTTCGTGGAGACCGGGACGCAGAGGCCCTTCTTCGGGCGGATGAGGCTAATTCTCCCGGTGTCTTTCCTTGGACACCGGAGGGCATTAACTCTACCTCGCAACCAGTGGCTGTCTTGTGGGTTGCTTGCTGTAGGGAGCTTGGAGAGAAAGGGCAAGGAAGAAGATTGGCAATTTTTGTTTTATTTTTTAAAAATGTGCCATGCCCGTCTGTGAATTTTAAGAGTTTGGAGTTTTTGTTCCCGGAACAAAACTCGGAAACCGATGCAAATGAAGTTCTCTGCTTGTTCTCTGTAGCAACCCACTCTGGATGATGTGGCTCTTATAAATGGTGACCGCACCACGAGGGCAACTGAGATTAGCAACCACTGAGCGGGGAAGTTCTTGCCAGATTCTTTTCTATTGTTATTATTATTATCATCATCTCCGCTTTGTATAACAAAGATACTGTACATAACACTTGCAAAAGATCTGTTTCTTTAGTTGTTTTTTTTTCTATATAGAGAAAACTATATGCTCTAGATTAAATAAACATGTCTTAAGGCTGCAGTCCTCTATGCATTTAAATGGAACCAAACCCTGGTTGAACAAGGATGGGAGGCTGGTTGGGTACTTATGGGATTCCGTTGTAAACTAGGTTAAAGGTATTTGTGTAATCAATTTGTAAACATCCTGGGGCACCACAGTAACATTAGGTGATGTATATACCATGTGTCCCGAAAATAAGCCCCCCTTTGAAAACAAACCCTCCGAAAATAAGCCCTCCCCGAAAATATTTATTTATTTAATCGTTTTATTTACAAGAATATATACAATAAACACATCAACAATACAAATAACAATACAATATTAGACAAAGAAAAGGAAAGAAAATATGGAGAGAAAAAAAGACAAACATTCCTGGATTGTACAATGAACAGTATACAATAATAACGAACAAATAATAAAAATCGGGCGGGTGAACGCCAGATCTGTATCAGAAATTTGTGCTCTAAATATTCTTTATAGCCCGTTACCTTATAACTAAAAATTACATTATATATAAATAAGAAGTACAATTGAGTGTAACATAGCATAAAAATATTTTAAGAGGATAGGTTTAATTTTTATCTATAATATACTTCAATCCTTTACTGAAGCAATTTAAACACCAGACTATTATCTTTAAATATATACATACAAGTGTGTAATACGTTTTAAGCAGTTATTGGTCGGATTTTTCTTTTTTCCAACCAGTGGTAAGAGGGGTCCCAGCATTTATAAAACACAGATTCTTCATTATTTCTAAGTTCCAGAGTTAATTTAGTCATTTCTGCACAATTTCTAATTTGCCCCCGAAAATATTTAAATGCCTGCGCAGCCACTCCCTGCCATTTCCTCGGGTTAAAGTTAGAGAGACAGAGTTGGAAATTGGGTAAGGCGGCAAGAGTTCCATGTCTTGTTCCATGTGCCCCAAAATTATAGCAATAGCAATAACATTTAGACTTATGTACCACTTCATAGTCCTTTTACAGCGTTTTACAGAGTCAGCCTGTCGCCCTCAACAATCTGGGTCCTCATTTTACCCATCTCGGAAGGATGGAAGGCTGAGTCAGCCTTGAGCCGGTGGTAAGATTTGAACTGCTGAAGTACAGCTAGCAATTAGCTCAAGTAGCCTGCAGTACTGCACTCTAACCACTGTGCCAGTCCGGCTCTAATAAGACCTCTCCAAACAATAAGGCCATATATAATTTCGGGGAAACACGGTAGGTAGTCCTAAACGGCAATTCGTTTAATGTCTGTTCAGAATTACAGTGTTCCCTCGATTTCCACGGGGGATGCGTTCCGAGACCGCCCACGAAAGCCAAATTTCTGCGAAGTAGAGATGCGGAAATAAATACACAATTTTTGGCTATGGACAGTATCACAAGCCATCCCTTAACACTTTAAACCCCTAAATTACCATTTCCCATTCCCTTAACAACCATTTACTCACCATTATTACTGGTATTCACCATTGAATAAGGCACTTAGTGATCCTGATATTTATAAACATAATTATTTATTAACAATAATTATTTTTTGTTATTTATTTGCAAAAATAATTAATTTGATGATGACGTATGATGTCATCAGATGGGAAAAACCGTGGTGTAGGAAAAAAACCGCGAAGTATTTTTTAATTAATATTTTTTGAAAAACCATGGTATAGGCTATTTGTGAAGTTCGAACCCAAGAAAATTGAGGGAACACTGTATAACACTGAAAAAAGTGACTTATGACCAGTCCTTACTGGTATGACCATTGCAACATCATTTCAATCATGATGTGATAAAGGACTTTTTTTATCCTAAGCATAAGTCTATTACAAGTTAGACCAGACTAAAATAGAATAAGATTGCCAAATAAGGGCAATCCAACAAAACCCTGCATATCATATTTCTACATCAAGGCTTGCAAAGTAAATGCTTTCTAATTCTAACTGAGTCATTCACTACAAGGAAGGTTTAAATGCAAGTTAAGAGAAAAACTGTTTTGCGTATCAAAGAGCTCAGCTGATTTCAATACATCTTTTATATTCTGCTCAAAAAATAAAGGGAACACTCAACACATCCTAGATCTGAATGAATGAAATAGTCTCATTGAATACTTTGTTCTATACAAAGTTGAATGTGCACAACAGCATGTGAAATCGATTGTCAATCAGTGTTGCTTCCTAAGTGGACAATTTGATTTCACAGAAGTTTGATTTACTTGGAGTTATATTGTGTTGTTTAAGTGTTCCCTTTATTTTTTTGAGCAGTGTACTTTATTTCTTTAATTGTTTATGCAATTCACGTTTAGTTATTGTACGTATCTGACTAAGTGACTAGCCAAATATTTGTGGTTAGATAATCGGAGATAACACTCTTTTCTTTCCAAAATTGCAAATATGTTTATCAAGTTCCTGGATTTTGATAGATGTGCGTAGAATAGAGTTCCAGCAGTGTGGAAAGTCTATTCAATTTTTGTTTAAACAAAACACATTCTGTATAAAGAAATGGCCATTTTCTAGAAGGTTACTTATCTAAAATACTTAAGGATGTTTTAAATTTGGCGCCTTATCTTTTATGGTCCCGATTCTGTCAAATGTCTGTATGCCAGATTAATTGTTCAGTTTCTTCACAAAAGCTTTTTGTAGGTTTCATTTGTCTATAGGGCCACGTCTTTTTTTCTTTGTGTGATCTTGGTGGCTGATAATCTTACCCAAGTTAAGTCAAGGAAGGTGTGTTCCTCTGCCGCAAGAAAGCCTCATTTGTCTATTGATGGTTACCATTCCTTACCAAGTTTGCTTTCCATGCATTTGATCTCTGTGTTTGTCAGTTGTAGCAATCCGTTTTATTTATACTTCAGGCTTACACCTCACCCTAAATCACCCTTTGGCCCAAGAGATCCTTCCAGGATGAGTAATAAAAGTATCTTAAGATGCTGGATTGTAGGAGATTGTGCCAAACAATGGATGATCAACTAAGTTACGATGACTGGGTTCATGTAAGTCGAAAGGAAACATAGTGAATTTATACTTTGGCATAAGATACGAACTTAGCTCTGAGGAATTTAAACCTACTTAATGTCCATAAAAGCTTTTGGTCTCATCCGGGCATACTCATATGTAGTTTAAAATACTGAAGAATTAAAATTTGGAATGAGTTGGAAGTGATTCAACCCTTAAGGAAGCTATTTCTGAAAAACAGCAAGTTGAGAATAGCTTCCTGTTGTTGATAGCGAAGAATGAAAGATGGCAAAAGTTGGCTGGTTCATTGTTCATTGACAAACAAATCATCTTGGAAGCATCTGGTAGAGTAAAACCCTACTTTAAGTTTCATCTGAGCTTCATCCATAGACTTTTAGTCCCTGTTGTGCTGCTTATAATGTGTGCAGAAAAAACGGAAGACTTTTGATTGGGTTCTCCGGTGGAATTATGTGATTGACAGGAGAACAACGTAGCATAGTTGGACCCATTTCAGGCTTTTAATTTGTACTCAAAACTCTGTTTACTAAAGTCTTCAATTCTTCAAGGTGCGTAAAAGATGTGCCAAGATACAAATAGCCAGAGGGATTTTTCCTTTTGACTGTGGAGAAGTCATTTGAATGTGCTGGTTGGTTTTTTAAATAATGATAGGGTTTTATATGTTTTTTAATATTAGATTTGTTCGGAGAGGGGCGGCATACAAATCTAATGAATAAATAAATAAAATAAATAAATAAATTATTTCTCCATTTGAAATTAAAATGGAAAACCTTATCCCAAAGATGAATCCTAAGACTACACCATAAATAAAATCAGACGAAATCAGTTCTAATTCAAGTAAAACATAGAACAGTCTTCGGAGAGGGGCGGCATACAAATCTAAGTAATAATAATAATAATAACATAGAATTAACAGAATTGGAAGAGACCTTGGAGGTTTTCTAGTCCATCCTTCCTGCTCAAGCAAGGGACCTTATACTAGGAATAGGCAAAGTTGGCTCTTTGATGACTTGTGGACTTCAACTCCCAGAATTCCTTAACCAATCATGCTATCTCAGGAATTCTGGGAGTTGGAAGTCCACATGTCACAGAAGAGCCAACTTTGTCTACCTCTGTCTTATGCCATTCCAGACAAATGACTGTCCAGTCTCCTCTTGAAAGCCACCGGCGATGAAGCACCCACAACTTCTGAAGGCAAGCCATTCTTCCAGTAGATTGTCCTCACCGTTAGGAATTTTCTTCTTAGTTTTGATTAGTTTCCATCCATTGTTTCTTGTCCTTCCTTCTGGTGCTTTGGAAAAATGACTCATCTTTGTGGCAGCCCCTCAAATATTGGAACACCACTATCATGTCACCCTTATTTCAACTTCCAGATATAATCTTGTAAAAGATGGTGGGACCGCCTCCTGCCGCATGAATCCCAGCGACTGGTCAGGCCCCACAGTCGGCCTTTTCCAGGTCCCATCAACTAGACCAGTGATTTTCAACCTTTTTTGAGCCACGGCACATTTTTTACATTTACGAAACCCTGGGGCACATTGAGCGGGGCGGGGGGGGGGGGGGCTAAAAAAAGTTTGGACAAAACAATTCTCTCTCTCTCCCTTCCTTCCTCTTTCTTTCTCTCTCTCCATCCCTCTTTCTTTCTCTTCCTTCCTTCCTCTCTTTTTTGCTCTTTTTCTCCCTCCTTCCCTCCCTCTATGTCTTTCTCTCTCTCTCCTTCCCTCCCTCTCTTTCTCTCTCTCTTGCTTTCTTTCTCTTGTTCTTTCTCTCTCTCTCTTGCTTTCTTTCTTTCTCTCTTGCTTTCCTTCTCTCTCTGAGCTTCGCGGCACATCTGACCATGTCTTGCGGCACACTAGTGTGCCACGGCACACTGGTTGAAAAACACTGAACTAGACAATGTTGCTTGGCGGAGCCTAGGGGAAGAGCCTTCTCTGTGGGGGCCCCGGTCCTCTGGAACCAGCTCCCCCCAGAGACTCATACTGCCCCCCCCCTCCTCACCTTCCGCAAGCATTTGAAAACCTATTTATGCTATCAGGCTTGGGGTCACTAGACCCTAGCCTCTGGCCAACGAGTATGTTGTATGTTTGTTGTCTGGATCTGAATGAATGATTTTTAATGTTTTAAGGTTTTTAGAATGGTTTTTAGATTAGTTATTTATATTAATTGGATTTCAGGTGTTTCATTATACAGTGGAACCCCGACATAAGAGCTGCTCTACTTAAGAGCAACTCGAGATAAGAGCTGGGAGGGGAGAGATATTTTTGTTCTACTTACAAGCCCAAATTCGAGATACAAGCGCCAAGGAGCTGTCTCCTGAAGCCAAACGCTAACTTCCGCGTTCGGCTTCAGGAGACAGCTGCGAAGCGGCGCGCGTGTTTTAAAAGGTTGCAGCCGGCCTGGGGGGCTCGGGGGGGTGCTTGCAGCTTTCTTTCTTGCTCTTTTTCTTTCTCTCTTTTACCTTCCCTTCCTCTATTTCTTCTTTTCTTTCTCCTTCCCACCTTCTTCCCTCCCTCCCTCCCTCCCTTCACTCATTCCTCTCTTACTCTCCCCTTTCATAAGTTTCCTTGCTTCCTTCCTCTGTTCCTGTCCCTTCCCTCTTTCCTTCCTTCCTTCCCACCCTCCGTCCATTCATTCACCCATTCCTCTCTTGATCGCTTAAAGCCGGTCCCTGGTGCAAAAAGGGTTGGGGACCTCTGTCCTACAGGATTGGGTGGCAGAGAAGTTGAACATATGTAAATTTAAAAGTTTAAGAAAGTTTACAAGTTAAGTGAAAGAAACTTCATTATTCATTTATATGTACATGTACATTTCTTCATTAAAAACATGTCTTTCTGCATAATTTAGACTAACTTTGTGAGTTTTTTGAGGGCTGGAACCAATTAAAATTATTTACATTAATTCCTATGGGGAAAAGTCGTTCGAGATAAGAGCTGCTCGACTTAAGAGCCCAGGTCCGGAACGAATTAAACTCGTATCTCGAGGTACCACTGTATATTGTTTTTTGATATGTTGTGAGCCACACCGAGTCCTCGAAGAGAGGTGGCGTGCAAGTCAAACAACAAACAAACCAAATAAATAAACAAACAAAATGCTAAGAGATGCCGTTTGGCAAATCTGAATGTTTATAGCAGCGGTCCCCAAACTGCGGCCCGCAGGACGGATGCGGCCCGCTGAGGCCATTCATCCGGCCCACGGCAGCGTACAAGATTTTACCGATCTACATGTATATAATAAGCTCCCGAATCTCCCGTCCACTCTACTGCTTAAATTTTTCTCTCAACATACATTCAAACAATACAATGTACCATCTAATTTTCCCTGAATAAAATGGGGTATTTTGTCAGTAACTAATATCAATCATCAAAAAAGTTGCAAAAGTATTTTTTTTCTAATGTCATCCAGGTACATACTTTTCTTTTAATTAAATTCCCTCGTTAATGTTCCTTCAAAAAGTACAACACCAATTATATTTCTAACTTATTAACCATTATGCCAAAGTGCTTCCTTCTTTCTTTATATATTTTTCTATAAATCAAGAAAACCTTGTACTGTATAGCCAATCAGATGTTAACAAAAGAAAATTAAAAACAAAACATAAACATATACGAATTTCAGACTTCTTCGCCCCCCCCCCTCTAAATAGTACATTCCCATTTTGTTTTTTACTTTAAAATAAAGTATGTGCAGTGTGCATAGGGATTTGTTCATATTTTTTTTTTTAGTCCGGCCCTCCAAAAGTCTGAGGGACAGTGAACTGGCCCCCTGTGTAAAAGGTTTGGGGACCCCTGGTTTATAGGTTGTCTTCAGCTCTTTCTCTCTCTCTCTTTTTCCTCTTTTCAAATACGTTACATATTTCACAAAAGGTAGGAAGCATCTTTTTTCACCACTCCCCACCCACATTCTAATATTTACAGTACAGTTGTGATTCCAAATCTTTTTTCCCCCCACGATGCAGAATTCTTGGCAGTTCGAAGGCTTGCCACTTCTTTCAAAAGCTTTTGAGCTCTTTTCAAATAAAAGCTTGGGACTTTTTTCCGCCTGCTAAAAACCCTTTATTCTTCCAAAAGTGAACTATCTGCCCTCTGTCCTTGGCACAAAAGGTTGCGTCAAGCCTCAGGAGGGCAGCATCGGACCGAATTTTGACAGAGCTCCTTGGCTCTGCTAAGATGACAAATCCGAGTGTGCAAGAAACTGATGGATGCTTGCCAAAGGAGAGGTTTCCAGGGAGATGGAAGATTCTTTTCAACATCTGGCCTCAAAGGGGCCAATCGGAGAAAAATTGGGTGCTGGAAATTTGGAAGGACCTGCAGCTCTTCTGCTTTGTCCAGGAAAAACAAATATTGACTGGGACTGAAAGGAATTGTGACAGGGACAAGATTCCATCTTGCCTGGCTTGATTTCTCTACTGGGTTTTTTCATTATTTGACTGTACTTCCCCCCCCCCCCCCACTCCGGTCTCTTTAACGTGTTTGAAATGGGCCAGTGAAGGACTGCAAAAATGTTTACTGGTTTATTTAGAAACATAGAACATAGAAGACTGACGGCAGAAAAAGACCTCATGGTCCATCTACTCTGCCCTTATACTATTTCCTGTATTTTATCTTACAATGGATATATGTTTATCCCAGGCATGTTTAAATTCAGTGACTGTGGATTTACCAACCACGTCTGCTGGAAGTTTGTTCCAAGGATCTACTACTCTTTCAGTGAAATAACATTTTCTCACGTTGCTTTTGATCTTTCCACCAACTAACCTCAGATTGTGTCCCCTTGTTCTTGTGTTCACTTTCCTATTAAAAACACTTCCCTCCTGAACCTTATTTAACCCTTTAACATATTTAAATGTTTCGATCATGTCCCCCCTTTTCCTTCTGTCCTCCAGGCTGTCCAGATTGAGTTCATTAAGTCTTTTCCTGATACGTTTTATGCTTAAGACCTTCCATCATTCTTGTAGCCCATCTTTGGACCCGTTTCAATTTTGTATTTTGTGGGTGTGGCTTGATAGTCATGTGACCAGGTGGGAGTGGCTTGACAATCATGTGACCCAGGTTGGCTTAAAGGTCATGTGACTGGTTGGGAGTGGTGTACCGACCAAGATAAGTTTTCAAATAGGTGCTTGGACTCTTTTTCAGTTGATGAAGTCACATTATTTGAATAGCCACAAAAAGGACAAATGATAGACAGCATTATTGGTTGAGGAGCACAGGAACATTTTAAGGTTTTGTACTGAACCCACAAGGTCCAGCATGATAACAGATTAGGCAAGTAGCTCAATTTTCTTCAATTGCTCTAAAAGTTCAGTTCTAGATAATGATTATAATGATTAAAGTGTTTATGGGTAAAAACATACTATTGAATTATTTTTTATTTTAATAGTAATTAAGGATCATACTAAGGTACTGGAGTAGGAAGGGCAATAAAAACACCTATTAATTATTCAATAAATAGTGCATAAACTTACTACCCACGCTATGCCCCCCCCCCCACGTGGGACAGCAGCCCATCACTGAAATGGGTGCTTGTAACACCAGTTTCTAAAGGAACAAACTTATTAAATCCAGTTTTCAGAACTACATTTAAAATAAAATATTGGAGGTGGCAAAGAAACTGGAGCAGTTTGGAAGGGTCTTCCCAAGCATTTTGTTGGCTCACCGTGTTTTTATAGTCACACTTCTAGTTGGGGGTCACCACAACATGAGGAACTGTATTAAGGGGTTGTGGCATTAGAGGTTGAAAACGACTTGTCCATGGGATTGGGCACGACTTTGCAACTAACAGACTTTCAATCCTGGGCCTAGAAAGCCTAGAACTAAGACGCCTTAAACAAGATCTAAGCATTGCCCACAAGATCATATGCTGCAACGTCCTGCCTGTGGGCGACTACTTCAGCTTCAACCACAACAACACAAGAGCACACAACAGATTTAATATTAACCGCTCCAAACTTGACTGTAAAAAATATGACTTCAGTAACCGAGTTGTCGAAGAGTGGAACTCATTACCGGACTCCATAGTGTCATCCCCAAACCCCCAACATTTTATCCTTGGATTATCCACGGTTGACCTATCCAGATTCCTAAGAGGTCAGTAAGGGGTGAGTACAAGTGCACTAGAGTGCCTTCCGTCCCGTCCTATTGCTCTCCCATATCTCCTATACCTTTCTTCTATTCCTATATCTCTTCTTCTATTCTTTCATTGATATGTTCTATTCCTATAACTTCTATTCTTTCTTAGATATATTTTACTATGAGTATATCCTCTATAACCTTCATCATGTATTTTACTATGTGTATACCCACTAAAACCCTCATTGTGTATTGGACAAAATCAATCAATCAATAAACAGTAACTCCCTATGTTTCAGCAAGTAGTAAACCTCCTGGCCAGTTTTCTCATGCAGACAAAGTCAAAGTAAAATCTGGGAAAAGTCACTACTCAGAGAATTACAGAGTCCTGTTTATGTTGTCACCAGGATCTGAGCTGGACTTTATCTTGGAAGAGACTTTAGTCTTACTAACGAAAACTTTTATAGCTTTGTGTCCATCTTTTGGGAAGCCAAATAAGGAAGGCCTTGAAAAAACACAGTCGTAATCTCTAAGAAAACCTTAAAATAAGTACAAGTAGATTTTTTTTAAAAAAAAATAAAAATAATCTCCCACGTACACTTTTAAGAAGTTGAAAGGGTGGGCCTATATCCAGCTTCCTTGCCCATGTAGAAAACTTTTTATTTATTTTATTTATTTATTAGATTTGTATGCCGCCCCTCTCCGTAGACTCGGGGCGGCTCACAACAATAACAAGAACAATGTAAGAACAAATAAGAACAGTTCTGGAGACCTCACCTACAAAAAGATATTGACAAAATTGAACGGGTCCAAAGACGGGCTACAAGAATGGTGGAAGGTCTTAAGCATAAAACGTATCAGGAAAGACTTAATGAACTCAATCTGTATAGTCTGGAGGACAGAAGGAAAAGGGGGGACATGATCGAAACATTTAAATATATTAAAGGGTTAAATAAGGTCCAGGAGGGAAGTGTTTTTAATAGGAAAGTGAACACAAGAACAAGGGGACACAATCTGAAGTTAGTTGGGGGAAAGATCAAAAGCAACATGAGAAAATATTATTTTACTGAAAGAGTAGTAGATCCTTGGAACAAACTTCCAGCAGACGTGGTAGATAAATGCACAGTAACTGAATTTAAACATGCCTGGGATAAACATATATCCATCCTAAGATAAAATACAGAAAATAGTATAAGGGCAGACTAGATGGACCATGAGGTCTTTTTCTGCCGTCAGACTTCTATGTTTCTATGTTTCTAATAATTTAAAAAACGCTAAAAACCCATTATTAAAAGCAAACATACACATAAACATACCATGTATAAACTGTATAGGTCCGGGGGAGATGTCTCAGTTCCCCCATGCCTGACGGCAGAGATGGGTCTTACGAAAGGCAAGGAGGGTGGGGGCAGTTCTAATCTCCAGGGGGAGCTGGTTCCAGAGGGTTGGGGGCCGCCACAGAGAAGGCTCTTCTCCTGGGTCCCGCCAAACTACATTGTTTAGTCCAGGTTGGTCTCAAGGGCTATAGTGATAATCATGATTCTATCTCCTGGAGTTCTTGACCAGCAAGTTATGACGGACAACAGTTGGGGAAAAACAGTATGGAGGTGACTCCAACATTGGACAAATTCGAAATACAGTTCCCTTGGTTTGAGCTTAACGTGTTGTGAAAGCTCAGTCTTTTGCAGTACACAGCAGTGTAGCGGGTCTGGCAACGTGGAGGGGGAAGTGTCACTTTTGTGAGTTGATTGTGCAATTGATCTTTGAATAAATACTGCAGAGTACAAATTCTCTTTCTCTAATCAAATCCCATTGTGGACCGATATAGCAGTGTTTCCCAACCTTGGCAACTTGAAGATATTTGGACTTCAACTCCCAGAATTCCCCAGCCAGCGAATGCTGGCTGGGGAATTCTGGGAGTTGAAGTCCAGATATCTTCAAGTTGCCAAGGTTGGGAAACACTGTATAGAACACCATTCCTCCAGAGGTCTGGATGGCTTCAACCCTGTTAGCCTTTCATGGGTCTCTAAAGACCTGGATCAGGGATCCCCAAACATGGTCACTTTAAGACTTGTGGACTTCAATTCCTAGAATTCTCCAGCTAGCTATGCTGCCTGGAGAATTCTGGGAGTTGAAGTCCACAAGTCTTAAAGTGACCATGTTTGAAGACCTCTGACCTGGATGTTTACCCACATTCTGGGTCTACCAGGTAGTTAGTTGATGGTTTTGTTTTATTTTATTATTTTATTTATTTATTTATTTATTTTGTCAAGTACGTATTGGTAGTATACAAAGATATAGCAATGTTTATATACATCAGTGATTTTCAACCTTTTTTGAGCCGCGGCACATTTTTTACATTTACAAAACCCTGGGGCACATTGAGCGGAGGGGGGGGGCGCTAAAAAAGTTTGGACAAAAAAATTCTCCCTCTCTCTCTTCCTCCCCTTCACTCTATTTCTTTCTCCCTCCCTCTTTCTCTCCCTTCCTTCCTTCCTCTTTCTTTCTCTCTCTCCATCCCTCTTTCTTTCTTTTCCTTCCTCTCTTTTTTGCTCTCTTTCTCCCTCTCTACCTCCCTCTATGTCTTTCTCTCTCCTTCCCTCCCTCTCTTTCTCTCTCTCTCTTGCTTTCTTTCTCTTGTTTTCTCTCTTTCTCTTGCTTTCTTTCTCTCTTGTTCTCTTTCTCTCTCTCTTTCTCTTGCTTTCTTTCTCTCTCTCTCTTGCTTTCTTTCTCTCTTTCTTTCTCTCTGAGCTTCGCGGCACACCTGACCATGTCTCGCGGCACACTAGTGTGCCACGGCACACTGGTTGAAAAACACTGATATACATGATACCAGTAAGAGAGAAACATTAGGACAGGAGATGGAAGGTGCACTTATGCACACCCCTTACTGGCCTTTTGGGAATCGAGAGAGGTCAACAACGGATAATCTAAGGGTAAAGTTTTGCAGGTTAGGTGATGATACTACAGAGTCAGGTAGTGAGTTCCATGCATCAACTACTCAGTTACTAAAGTCGTATTTAAAGTCGCTACATATTGTTTTTATCACTGTTGTTAGCCGCCCCGAGTCCACGGAGAGGGGCGGCATACAAATCCAATAAATGAATAAATAAATAAATTTCCTGCACTCGAATTCAGAACGGTTTACTTTAAGTTTGTATCTGTTGCGTGCTCGTGTGTTGTTGTGGTTAAAGCTGAAGTAGTCATTGTTTTGGGTTAGGGTTTGGTCGTGGCATTTTTGAACTTGAGGAATTATTAGCTTAATAACCTTTGCCCTGTAAGACAGGATGTTTTATATTTTGTTTTTGAAAATGAATCTCTCTCTGCATCTCTTTGCAGGGAAGGAGACAGTATAGATAGATAAGGAAGATGGATTTTGTGCTCAAATCTATTCATCCCCCCCACCTCAAGATCCCCTTCGGAGGATCAATATAAAAACTGTTTAGATTTGCAAAACTCACCATGTTTTCCCCCTGTTTGAAACTAGAGAATGTCAAGGAAAATGGAGCACCAGGAAAAGGGAAGGGAAGGGAAGGAAGGAAAGGAAAAGAAAGGGAAGAGGAAAGGGAAAGGAAGGAAGAAAGAAGGAAAGGGGAAAGGAAAGGAAAGGAAAGAGGAAAGGAAGAAAGAAGGAAAGGAAAGAGGAGAGGAAAGGAAAGAGGAAAGGAAAGGAAGAAAGAAGAGGAAAGGAAAGGAAAGGAAGGGAAGAAGGAAAGGAAAGGAAGAAAGAAGGAAAGGAAAGAGGAAAGGAAGGAAAGGAAGGAAGAAAGAAAGAAAGAAGGAAAGGAAAGGAAGAAAAAGGGAAGGAAAGAGGAGAGGAAAGGAAAGAGGAAAGGAAAGGAAGAAAGAAGAGGAAAGGAAAGGAAGGGAAGAAGGAAAGGAAAGGAAGAAAGAAGGAAAGGAAAGAGGAGAGGAAGGAAAGGAAGGAAGAAAGAAGGAAAGGAAAGGAAGGGAAAGGGAAGGAAGGAAAGGAAAAGAAAGGGAAGAGGAAAGGGAAAGGAAGGAAGAAAGAAGGAAAGGGGAAAGGAAAGGAAAGAGGAAAGGAAGAAAGAAGGAAAGGGAAAGGAAGGAAGGAAGAAGGAAAGGGGAAAGGAAAGGAAAGAGGAAAGGAAGAAAGAAGAGGAAAGGAAAGGAAGGGAAGAAGGAAAGGAAAGGAAGAAAGAAGGAAAGGAAAGGAAGGAAGAAGGAAAGGAAAGAGGAGAGGAAAGGAAAGGAAGAAAGAAGAAAAGGAAAGAGGAGAGGAAAGGAAAGGAAGAAAGAAGAGGAAAGGAAAGAAAGAAAGAAGGAAAGGAAAGAGGAGAGGAAAGGAAAGAGGAAAGTAAAGGAAGAAAGAAGAGGAAAGGAAAGGAAGGGAAGAAAGAAGGAAAGGAAAGAGGAAAGGAAGGAAAGGAAGAAAGAAGGAAAGGAAAGGAAGAAAAAGGGAAGGAAAGAGGAAAGGAAAGGAAGAAAGAAGGAAAGGAAAGAGGAGAGGAAAGGAAAGAGGAAAGGAAAGGAAGAAAGGAAAGGAAAGGAAAGGAAGAAAGAAGGAAAGAGGAGAGGAAAGGAAAGGAAGAAAGAAGAGGAAAGGAAAGGAAGGGAAGAAAGAAGGAAAGGAAAGAGGAAAGGAAGGAAAGGAAGGAAGAAAGAAGGAAAGGAAAGGAAGAAAAAGGGAAGGAAAGAGGAAAGGAAAGGAAGAAAGAAGGAAAGGAAAAAGTAAGGAAAGGAAGAGAAAAAGGAAAGTTTAACTCACATTCTATAAAAGCAGGCTTTCAGTGAAGTTTGCACTTATGTGCTTCGAGTCCCTCCATTGCCATTTCAATGGGGAAACAAACACTGACCCTTTGCAAAATTTGACAGGGGTTTGAAGGACAGGCTGCCACGTTGAGCCAATGGCTTCCTTTCTGCTCAACAGGGAGGCGGGCTTTCCTTGAGCCCAACAAAGGGGAGGAGCAAGAGGAATGGGCGGGGAAGTCACCCAGGAATGGTGATGAAAGTGACCTCTTTTTAGGTCACAAATTTTAAAAAACCCCAAAACCCTTGAGGGAACCGATTTGGATTGAACAAAAGACAGCCCTTCCATCATCCATTAAGATGACTAATAATAATAAAATTAGACCAGCTTTCCCCAACGTGGTGCTTTCCAAACGGATTGGATTTTGCAGCCAAACTGGCTGGGAATTCTGAGAGCAGCATTTTAGCTGCTTTTGAGGGATTTTTTTTTTTTAAGCAATTGGCGATCTCCATTACAATCAATTATATTCCTATCCTCACATCCAATACTGTCTCTAGCAGATGAAAAGCTATTTACAATGCACGCGTTTCAATTGTTGGGGTTTCCCACATGACATTGGGGCACTGAGCATGCTTTCTTCCAATTGTTCGTCCCCAACTTGCAAACTGTGAACACATCGTATATATTTATGGTTAGCAGGACAATAATTTAATATATCAATCTGATTTTTCTGAGATTTTTCCAACCCACTCAGTCATAAAATATGCCGGCATTTGGCTCTGTATGATGCAACAGGCTGAAAGGGGGTTAGTTAGCTTGTGGTTTACGTGTGTTGTGCAAACTCAGTGCACAACGCACTTAATGTGCATAAACTATACATGTATACACATTGATTTTTTTTTTCTATTTTCAGGGATTGAATAAGGGATGGATGCTTGGGCAACCTTATTTGAGGTTATTTATGCTGAATTAGCTCTGTGAAGTGGCTCATAGTTTTTACGACTATAGGTATATTCATATACGGGTTGTCCTTGACTTACAAGAGTTTATTTAGTGACTGTTGGAAGATACACATTGAAAAAAAGTTACTTATGACTGTTGGAGTCACATTAACAAAATTCAGGTTTGGATTCCTGGTTCAGTTTTCCTCTATATAGTTCCGCCGGCGTGTATCAACCGCCCGTAATTACAGGGTAATTAGTCCAGGAAGACACACACCACACAATAAAAGGAAAACCCAAAAGTTTTTATAAACAGAAAAAGAGAAACAGCTGCCTTTTTAAATGTCAAAGGGATTTTCTGGTACACACAAGGCACAGGTTAAATGCAGTCCAATTGCTCACCCAATAACTGGGAAATTGAGTCCAATTCTAAAGTCCAGAGTCCACATACAATTTTGAACAGCACAAAAACCACGATCTTGATGAAACAATCAGATAAACTGCCATGAGGCTAAAACACCAGGCTGCACTTTTATCTGTAGCACTAATTATAGCAGCCCCACCCAACCACAGGTGGCCTCATTTTCTCTTGTAATAATCCTTCAGTTGTTGTCTCCTATGCATCACTCTACGCATGCGTGGATGTGTCATTAATTCTTGTTCAGAATCCAGGGATGATACTGATGATTGATCTCCTCCTGGGCTGTCTGCCAAACCCCCCTCTTCTCTGTCACTCATGCTTCCTTGGTCAGAGGAGGCTTTGTTGGCAGATTCCATCGGGAGCAAAACAGGCCTGCGGCATGTGGATGTTTCCCCCACATCCACCTGCACATTCCTTGGGGCAGGAGCTGGGCCAGAGCTAACCACAACATATATGTTGACACCCTACGTTCCAGGTTTCCTAATGGATATGTATCCTAGCCATGCAATTTGAGTATTGCAGGGTGACATCCAATGGGCATGAGTTTCACCCGCTTGCTGAATGTTTAAAATGTCTTGCGCAAAACTGCAGGTTGTCTTCTTAAACCAGGGCTTCATCTGTAAAACATGTTAGACTGGGTGACGTGGGAACATGGTTTGACTTACATCGTAGCCTCCGATGGAAACTTAATTATTGTCTTAGTATGTTATGAAAACCAGGGCATATTATAGAATAATAGCAGTATCACTTAGGCTTATATATCGCTTTACAGTGCTTTTACAGCCCCCTTTAAGCAATTTACAGAGTCTGCATGTGACTCCCAACAATCTGGGTCATTTTACCGACCTTGGAAAGATGGAAGGCTGAATCAACCTTGAGCCAGTCAGGTTCAAACTCCTTGCAGCGGGCAGAGTTAATACCCTGTTTTCCCCGAAAATAAGACAGTGTCTTATATTAATTTTTGCTCCCAAAGATGTGCTACGTCTTATTTTCAGGGGATGTCTCTCTTTTTTTTCAATGAAGAAGAATTCACATTTATTGCTGAACAAAAAAAAGAACATTTATTATATACTGTACAGTAGTTGTCATCACAGACCAGCCTAACCAGACAAACTGAGTCCTATCAAGAATTTCTTACTACTACCGTGCCATTATTTCCATGTACAGCAATTATACTTTCTTCAAATTCAGTGGTACCTCTACTTAAGAACGCCTCTACTTAAGAACTTTTCTAGATAAGAACCGGGCATTCAAGATTTTTTTGCCTCTTCTTAAGAACCATTTTCCCGAGCCCGGAAAAATTTCCCAGGAAATTTGAGAGTGGCACGAAGGCATGGCCATTTTCCTGCCATTCCCCCTGGGTTTCTCTCTCTGGCGCAGTGTAGGGGAGGCAGCCTCGCGCTGGGTGTAGGGGAGGCGCGTGCTCCTCCTCGCCACTTCAGAGTCCCTTTTTTTTTTAAGCCTTAAAGTTTTGGATTTTTTTTATTCCCCTCACCTCCCCTTCTTCCTTCAGCAGCAACTGTCCTCCTCCTCTTCTTCCTCCTCCTCCTCCCACCCAAATTCTGAGCTTTTATTTCTTTCCTAATGGGTTTGCACACATTATTTGCTTTTACATTGATTCCTATGGGAAAAATTGCTTCTACT
Organism: Erythrolamprus reginae; assembly: GCF_031021105.1. Lineage (NCBI taxonomy): Eukaryota > Metazoa > Chordata > Lepidosauria > Squamata > Dipsadidae > Erythrolamprus > Erythrolamprus reginae. Next base: position 20,050,413 of record NC_091959.1, on the reverse strand, counting down.
TACAAACTTTTCTACTTAAGAACCTGGCCACGGAATGAATTAAGTTCTTAAGTAGAGGTACCACTGTATATGTTGTATATGTTCTGTTCGGGAATGCTGCAAAATGAAACATCTCCTACGTCTTACTTTCAGGGGATGTCTTATATTAGGCAATTCTACGAAACCTCTCCTATGTCTTACTTTCGGGGGGTGACTTATTTTCGGGGAAACAGGGTATGTAGTAGCAATAGCATTTATACTTATCTACCACTTCATAGTGCTTTTACAGCCCTCTCTAAGCGGTTTACGGAGTCAGCATCTTACCCCAACAATCTGGGTCCTCATCTGACCCACCTGGGAAGGATGGAAGGCTGAGTCAACCTTGAGCTGGTGGTGAGATTTGAACTGCTGAACTACAGCTAGCGGTTAGCTGAAGTAGCCTGCAGTGCTGCACTCTAAGCGGTTGACAGAATCAGCATATTGCCCCCAACAATCTGGGTTCCCATTTTACCAACCTCAGAAGGATGAGTCAATTGAGTCAACTATAATACAGATAGTCCCCGATTTACAACACATTATCTCCGGGACCGCCTTCTGCCGCACAAATCTCAGTGACCAGTTAGAGCCCACAGAGTGGGCCTTCTCCGAGTCCTGTCAACTAAATAATGTCGTTTGGCGGGACCCAGGGGAAGAGCCTTCTCTGTGGCGGCCCCGGCCCTCTGGAACCAGCTCCCCCCAGAGATTAGAGTTGCCCCCACCCTCCTCACCTTTCGTAAGCTCCTTAAAACCCACCTCTGCCGTCAGGCATGGGGGAACTGAGATATTCCTTCCCCCTAGGCCTTTACAATTTATGCATGGTATGTTTGTGTGTATGTTTGGTTTTATAATAAGGGTTTTTAGTTGTTTTAGTATTGGATTGTTACGTGCTGTTTTTGTCATTGTTGTTAGCCGCCCCGAGTCTACGGAGAGGGGCGGCATACAAATCCAATAAATAATAATATTAATATTAATATTAATAATAATAATAATAATAATAATAATAATAATAATAATAATTTAGTGACTGCTAAAAGTTACAATAGCAATGGGAAAATCAACTTATGGCCCTTTTTTTTCACACTTGCAACCACTGCAGCTTCCTGTGGGAATCGGATAGAAAATTCAGACGTTCATATCGATGATAGTCCTAGTGCCCGATGGCCAGGCAGCTTTTGCAAACTTCTGACCAGCATAGCCAATGGAGGAGCCAAATTTGCTTAAGAACCATGTTACTAACTGGACAATTGCACTGATTCACTTAATGACCATGGCAAGAAAGGGGGTAAAATGGGGCAAACCTCACTTCTCAAAAGTCTCACTTAGCAACATAATTTTGGACTCAATTGTGGTTCTACAATTTTACCTATAAAGGACGTTTGTGCTATGCTGACTGGAAGTCCACAAGTTGCCAAGTTTGGGGACCCCTGCGTTAGCCCTTTTATTCAGAGTAGGTGGGGAACATAGGCAGGCTTTTGAGCCCCTCCAGACACAACAGCCCGTGAGGAGGGCAGCCTATAAATCTAATTAAATACATACATACATACATACATACATACATACATACATACGGCAGAAAAAGACCTCCTGGTCCATCTAGTCCAATGTTTCCCAATCTTGGCAACTTGAAGGTATCTGGACTTCAACTCCCAGTATTCCCCAGCCAGCATTTGCTGGCTGGGGAATTCTGGGAGTTGAAGTCCAAATATCTTCAAGTTGCCACGGTTGGGAAACACTGATCTAGCCTGTCCTTATACTATTCCTGTATTTTATCTCAGGATGGATCTATGTTTATCCCAGGCATGTTTCAATTCAGTTACTGTGGATTGACCAACCACGTCTGTTGGAAGTTTGTTCCAAGCATCTACTACTCTTTCAGTCAAATAGTATTTTCTCACGTTGCATGTGACCATTACTTCATGAATGCATACATACAAACATACATGCAAATTAAGTTTTTTTGCCGTTCCTAAAAGCTTGCAAACTCGCGCCTGGCCTCTCCATCCCCCAGCAGATCCTTCTCTCCCGATCTCTTTCAGTGGATCATCCCTGGGTGGGCGTGGAATCCCTTCCTTGGCTCTCTACAGCCCCTCCCTCCTCTGCAGAGCCCCCCCCCCCGCTTCCCTTCTTCCAACAGAACCCTCCGGGAAGCTCTTTTTCTGCTCCGTCTGGGGGAAAGCTCCGTCTGGGCGGCGCAGGGCAGGGCGAGCGGGCGAGCCGGCCCTCCAAGGGGGCAGGGACCTCCTCCTCCTCCCCACCCCGCCCCTCCTGCCCCCGCCCCACCGCGCGGCGGGGGAACCAAGCCGCGGGGAGATGCGCGGCCACAAGCTCCGGCCGGGGCTCTTGCAGCAGCACCAGCACCACCCCAGTCGGTCGCCGCAGAAGAAGCCAGGCCGGGCAGAGCAAGCGGGCGGCCGCGTGCTGCAGCAGCAAAAGCAGCCAAGCGAGCCACGGCGGCACTAGCGCCGGCGAAGGAGGCGGAGCGGAGGCGTCCGAACAAAGCCCGCTTTCCCCCGGCGGAGGCAGCAGCGGCGGCAGGAGGCGGAGCAGCAGCAGCGCCCCTATGGCCGAGGCGCTCTCGCCCGCCAGGCTGCCTTGCCCTTCCCCGCCGGGGAAGCTCAGCTGGGCCGGCTAAGGAGAGACAGAGCCAGCCCGGGCCGAGCAGCCTAGCCCCGGAGCGCTGGCCGCTCTCGGGCCAGGGCGGGAAGCAGGAGCTGCAGAAGGAGCAGGAGGAGGAAGAAGAAGAGGAGGAAGATTAACCGTCTCAGCTGAGTTGGGGAGGGGGGGCTAGGCAGGAGGAAGAGCAGCAGCAGGAGGAAGAGGATTAACCGTCCCAGTTGAGTTGGGCAGAGGGGACTAGAAGGGGGAGGAAGAGGAGGAAGATTAACTGTCCCGGCTAAATTGGAGAGGGGGGACTAGAAGGAGGAGGAAGATCAAGCATCCCAGCTGAGTTGGGGAGGGGGGTGGCGGCAGGAGGAAGAGGAGCAGGAGGAAGAGCAACCATCCCAGCTGAGTTGGGGAAGGGACCTTAGAAAGGCCTGGGAAGCGGCCAGGAAGCCATCGCCGGGGGTCTCCCGAAGGCACAAAGGCGGAGGAGGAAAGGGGGCCAACGCGGGCCTGGCCTCGCCCCGCAGCAACTGGCGGAGGAAAGCGGGGCGCCCGAGGGGGAGAGAAGCGCTGGGAGAGGCGGCCGGGGCTGCTCGGGGAGGGGGAGTGGTCGTGCACGGAGCTAGCTAGCAGGGGCTGGGTTTGCAGCCAGGCGAGCCCCGGGAGGAAGAGGAGAAGGGGGGTCCTTGTGCCGTGGGGTCTCGGGGGCGGCGGGGGGCATGGCTGGCAGAAGCCGCCGCTCCTGGCTCAGCGTCTTGCTCGGTCTGGTGCTGGGCTTCATCCTGGCTTCCCGCCTCATCCTGCCCCGCGCCGCCGAGCTGAAGAACGTGGGACAGCGGCGCCGCGCCACCTCGGAAGGCTGCAAGAGGCGAGGTGGAGGCGGCGGTGGGTCGCTCCTGCCGCCCCACCGGGACTCCCGAGGGGCCCTGCTTTGGCACCCGGACTCTGGCCAGCCTCGGGCCCGGAGCTCGCCGGCTAAGAACTTCCTCTTCGTCGGGGTCATGACGGCCCAGAAATATCTGGAGACCCGAGCCGTGGCAGCCTACAGGTGAGACCCTCCCTTCCATCTGGACCCCTATCCCTAGAAATAGAGCAGTGTTTCCCAACCTTGGCCACTTGAAGATATCTGGACTTCAACTCCCAGAATTCCCCAGCCAGCATTTGCTGGCTGGGGAATTCTGGGAGTTGAAGTCCAAATACTGTATCTTCAAATAGCCAAGGTTGGGAAACACTGAAATAGAGGGCTGGGTGGGTAAGATTTGGGCACTACCTTTAAAAAAAAAACAAAAAAAAAACCTTTCCCCCCTCCACCCTACACAAATACATATTGATTGATTGGATTTGTATGCCGCCCCTCTCCAAGCACTCCAGGCAGCTCACAACATATCATAGAAACATACACTGCTTAAAAAAAATAAAGGGAATGCTTAAACAACACAATATAACTCCAAGTAAATCAAACTTCTGTGAAATCAAACTGTCCACTTTGGAACCAACACAGATTGACAATCAATTTCTTTTTGTTGTCAGCACATTCAATTTTGTACAGAACAAAGTATCCGATGAGAATATTTCATTCATTCATTCATTCGAGTCTTTGGAGAGGGGCAGCATACAAATCTAATAAACAATAATAATAAATAATAATAATTCAGATCTAGGATGTGTTATTTGAGTGTTCCCTTTATTTTTTTGAGCAGTGTACAATATTGACGACAGAAAAAGACCTTATGGTCTACTATTCCCTGTATTTTATCTTAAGATAGATCTATGTTTATCGCAGGCATGTTTAAATTCAGTTCCTGTTGATTTACCAACCATGTCTGCTGGAAGTTTGTTTCAAGCATCTACTACTCTTTCAGTAAAATAATATTTTATCGCGTTGCTTCTGATCTTTCTCCAAACTAACCTCAGATTATGGCCCCTTGTTCTTGTGTTCACTTTCCTATTAAAAACACTTCCCTCCTGAACTTTATTTAACCCTTCAATGTATTTAAATGTTTCGATCATGTCCCCCCTTTCCCTTCTGTCCCCCAGACTAAACATCAGAACAATAAACAATATACATATCTAAAAAATCCAATTAATATAGCTAAAAAACTTTGAAAACTCTCTTAATAATTAAAACCATTCATTCCCATTCACACAGCAAGACTTACTACACTCGTCGGCCAGGGGGGGGTAGGGTCTTATGGCCCCAAGTCTGGCGGCACAGATAGGTCTTTAATGTAGGACATTGGTCTTTATTCCTCTCTCCCCTTTTTATTTTTTATTTATGTTTTATTTATTTGTCAAACATGTATAGGATAGTAGTACGGTAGTTTGTCTAAACATAACGTAAATAAAAAGTAACGATAAAAGAGGACAATACATACGACCTTGGAATCCTCATATCAAAAGACCTAAGTGCCAAAGCCCACTGCAACAACATCGCCAAAAAGGCTTCAAGAGTTGTTAACTTAATCCAGTGGTGAGCTACGAGCCGGAACGCTAAATTGCGCTCGCCGTGGCTCTAAGTTCTTGCAGGACCAGTGCGATTTTGCTGCCGCAGGTAAAACCTTGCTGAAACATGGGCGCCATTTTGCTACCTCCACAGGGGCAGCAGCAAAATTACGCCAGTCCGGCAAGAACTTATGAGCCTGGATGGCGAGGGCAATTTAGCATTTCAGCTCGTAGCCCATCGCTGACATAATCCTATGTAGCTTCTGCTCCAGTAATCTCACACTACTAACCAGAGCATACAAAACTTTCGCCAGACCAATCCTTGAATACAGCTTATCTGTCTGGAACCCACACTGCATTTCAGACATAAATACATCAGAAAGTGTCCAGAGATACTTTACTAGAAGAGCCCTCCACTCCTCCACTTGCAACAGAATACCCTATGCAACTAAACATACAATCTTAGATTTAGAAACCCTAGAACTATGTCACCTTAAACACAACCTAAGCATAGCCCATAAAATCATCTGCTACAACTTCCTTCCTGTCAACAGCTACCTCAGCTTCGCCCACAACAACACAGGAGCACACAACAAATACAAATTTAAAGTAAACCGCTCTAAACCTGACTGCAGGAAATACGACTTTAGTAACCAAGTGGTTGATGCATGGAACTCACTACCTGAATCTGTAGCATCATCACCTAACCCTCAAAACTTTACCCTTAGACTATCCATGTTGACCTCTCCTGATTCCTAAGAGGTCAGTAAGGGGCGTGCAAAAGTGCACCAGCTGCCTTCTGTCCCCTGTCCTAATGTTTCTCTTTTACTAGTCTCAGGTATATAAATATTATATCTCTGCATACCACCAAAACATACTTGACAAAAGAAACAAACAAATAATAATAAATAGGACAGGGATGGTAGGCACGATGGTGCGCTTATGCACGCCCCTTAGAAACAGGGAGAGGTCGACTGTAGACAGTCTAAGGTTAAAGTTTTTGGGGTTCAGGGAAGAAACCACAGAGTCAGGTAGTGCGTTCCAGGCATTGTTCACTCTGTTGCTGAAGTCAATATTTGCAAGCCGTCTTTGGGCTTCTCCAAAAGAATCGTAGGTACCATGGAAAAGGCAGTGCTCTGTTTCCCTCCTGGCTTTAACATCCACAGGAGTTTGGTGCACAAAGGGTGGTGCTGGGAGGGGGGGATCTTTGCATTAAGGGGGATTTTTGAACCCCACCCTCCAAGCCTATCACACCGCCTTGCAAGTTTCGAGCAGGCTGCGGCATATGCCCGCTTTTCTGCAAACCTATTTGGTTAAGCAGGAAGGGCAATAATCCGGATTTTCTTGAGGCTCTTTAAGAATAGTTCATGCCTGTACATCTGGGTTAGACACTCAGCCCTGCTCTGTGCTTTACAGTATATCCCCCCCCCTCCCCGTAAATAAAAGGGATAACTTCCTCTCTGCAGCATTGATTGGATCCTTTTTTTAACAGGAGGAGGGGGGGGGGATTATATTTCTGCAACTGTATTGACTTAAATGTTAAGGATAAAAATCCTTGGAAAAAAACACGCAAAAGATTGAAATAAATCTGGCGTACGGGTGCGCATGGCAATGTGAAGAATCCCAGTGATTTCAGAGCCCCCCCCCCCAAAAAAAGTGTGAAGTTTTGCGTGGCCCGATGAATACACCCTTTGGCACTTCTTTTGACCGAAGCTCCAGCAAACTGGAGATGGTCTGTTTTTAAGGCATGCACCAAGAGACTATTAACTGAACGGTTTTATGTGGCTAGACACGCACAATATAACCTGGGAGGAGAAAGCAGAATGGGGAAGGGGGAATCATTCTGCTTTTAATGGTTCTTCTGGCCAAAACCAGTGTTGGTAATTAGTTCAGGGCCGTGCGATTTTTGTTTTAAGTTGCGTTCTTCTTCTCTTGAGGGGGAAAAAAAAAAGAAAGAGTTCATTTTATTTTTGCAGGGAGAGAGGGTTCTGTTTCCTGAGCATATTATATATCGGCTTTTGGCTGATTGTTGCACTCTAGAGATGTACATAAGATTGGATTGTGGGAAGCTGGAAAGTTCCAGTCCATTTCCCAACCCAAAGCTGCAGGAAACAGCAGTACTGTACCTATGACAGCCTTCTCTCCCCCCTCTCTCTTTCTCTCTCTCTTTCTCTGTCTTTCTCTCTTTCTCTCTTTCTCTTTCGGTCTTTCTCTCTCTCTCCTCTCTCTTTCTCTCTCTCTCTTTCTGTCTTTTTCTCTCGCTCTCTTTGTCTTTTTGTCTTTCTCTGTCTTTCTCCTCTGTCTTTCTCCTCTCTTTCTCTTTCTGTCTTTCTCTCTCTCCTCTCTCCTCTCTCCTCTCTCTCTCTCTCTCTTTCTCCTCTGTTTCTCTTTCTGTCTCTCTCTCTCTCTCCTCTCTCCTCTCTCTCTCTTTCTCTCTCTCTTTCTCTTTCTGTCTTTTTCTCTCGCTCTCTTTCTCTTTCTGTCTTTCTCTGTCTTTCTCTCTCCTCTCTCTTTCTCCTCTCTCTTTCTGTCTCTCTCTCCCCCCTCTCTTTCTCTCTCTCTTTCTGTCTTTCTCTCTCTCTACTCTCTCTCTTTCTCCTCTCTTTCTCTTTCTGTCTTTTTCTCTCTCTCTTTCTCCTCTCTTTCTCTTTCTGTCTTTCTCTCTCTCTCTTTCTCTTTCTTGCTCTCTTTCTCTTTCTGTCTTTCTCTCTCTTTCTCCTCTCTTTCTCTTTCTGTCTTTCTCTCGCTCTCTTTCTCTTTCTGTCTTTTTCTTTCTCTTTCTGTCTGTCTGTCTCTCTCTCTCTGTCTTTCTCTCTCTCTCTCCCCCTCCCCTTGTTTGGGCATCCTCCAAATATATAGCTTTCAAATCCCAGATTCTGCATCTGGAATAACTCTTGCTGGACATTCTGGGAGTAGTCCTTCCCAGTCAGATCAAGATAGGCAAGGCTGTCCTGCAGCATTGTTCCATAAAATTGTGTGCGTGGTTTTTTTTTAAAGTCATCTGCCTTTCTAGTGAGAACAGTTTTAAAAGAGAAGACTTGGTGTCCCCCCAGATCTATTCCACCTCCTTGAATTTCAAAGGTATTAGAATAGGATAGCTGGAAGGGAAATCTTCTAGTCTAGCCTTCTGTACCATTTCAGACAAGTTTGCTGTCCAGTCTTTTCTTAAAATCCTCCAGTGATAAAGCACCTACAACTTCTGGATTCCAGCTGTTCCACTGGTTAATTAGCAATAGCACCTAAAACCTATATACCGCTTCATGGTGATTTTATAGCCCTCTCTAAGTTTATAGCCCTCTCTAAGTTTATAGAGTCAGCATATATTGGCCCCAGTAATTTGGCTCCTCATTTTATCCACCTGGGAAGGATGGAAGGCTGAGTCAACTTTGAGCCTGGTGGGATTTGAACTGCCAAATTGAAGTCAGCCGAAGTAGCCTGCAGTACTGCACTCTTAACTACTGGCTCTAATTGTCCCCATTGTTAGGAAGTTTCTCCTTAATTCCAGGTTGCTTCGCCCCTTTGATTAGTTTCCATCCTTTGCTTCTTGTCCCATCTTCTGGTGCTTTGAAAAATAAATTGCCCCTCTCTTCTTTGTGGCAGCCCCTCAAATAATCAGAATACTGCTATCCTGTCACTCCCAATTCTTTTCTGCCACCGTTCTTCATGTGTTTTAGTCTCCGGGTCCTTGATAGAGAATTTCAGGCTGGAAACTACCTAAAAAGGGTCCTATAACCATAGATTGTCTCAATAGTGACAGTGATGGTGGACAGACATGTCCTTTGCACCAATGGTGCCTATAATCTCAATACTAGTTAGAGCAGCGGTCAGCAAACTTAAACACTCAAAAGAGCCATTTGGACCTGTTTCCCACAGAAAAGAAAACACCGGGAGCCACATAAGCCTTCCCGTGCCTATTTCCTGGGTGGCCATAGAACTAGCATAGATAGTTGAATTAAATGTTCTGTTTTCTTCTGAAACGTATCTTGGATTTATCTTGGAGCCACAGCAGAGGGATGAAAGAGCCACATGGGGCTCCAGAGCCGGGGGTTGCTGACCTCTGAGTTCGACGAATGCTGATTTTTTTTTCATTTGTGGAGACAAAGCAGGGGTCATACAAGAATTATGATAGTAGGAGCCTTCTCTTGGTAATTCATAATTTTTTCTAGCCTGAACTTTGTCTTAGATTCCCCTCCCCCTGTTGGTTGAGCCAGAGATTTAGCCATTGCTTATTGGGGGGTGGGGGACACACACACAATGCATTAGACAAAAATTTGAGTTTTGGGAGCCCAGAACTGATCTTCAGTGCTCAGTTATCTCCAGAACAATCAAATGGTTGTCTCTTTATTATTCTTGTCGACTCATCAGCTAAATCATCCGTATGGAAAAGTAGAATAGAATAGAATAGAATAGAATAACAGAGTTGGAAGGGACCTTGAAGCTCTTCTTTAAAAAAAAAAAAAATTTCTATTGAAATATTCACATTAAAAACAAAACATATAAATATTTAAAACAAAGTTGGAAGGGACCTTGAAGGTCTTCTAGTCCAACCCCCTGTTTAGGCAGGAAACCACTACACCACTTCAGACAAATGGTTGTCCAATCACTTCTTAAAAATGTCCAGTGCTGGAGTATTTATAGATAGATAGAATTCTTTATTGGCCAAGTTTGATTGGACAACAAGGAATTTGTCTTGGTGCAGATGCTCTCAGTGTACATAAAAGAAAAAGATACATTTGTCAAGAATCATGTGGACAGTATCCCATCGGGATCCGACCAGGAAAGATAGGTTTGGTTTTTAGCTGTTGTGAGTGTTCATTGTGGGTTTTCAATTCAAATGATTGTCATAGGGTTCAAATAAGCAACGAGGAAACAATCAATATTAATTAAAATATTAAGGAGACAAGCAACAAGTTACAGTCATACAGTCATAAGTGGGAGGAGATGGGTGATAGGAATGATAGGAATGATGAGAAAAAATTAGTAGTTATAGTAGTGCAGACTTAGTAAATAGTTTGACAGTGTTGAAGGAATTATTTGTTTAGCAGAGTGATGGCCTTCAGGAAAAAACTGTTCTAGTGTCTAGTTGTCTTGGTGTGCAGTTTTGAGGGCAGGAGTTGAAACAGTTTATGTTCCAGATATGAGAGGTCAATAAATATTTTCACTGCCCTCTTTTTGACTCGTGCAGTCTACAGGTCCTCAATGGAAGGCAGGTTGGCAGCAATTGTTTTTTCTGCAGTTCTGATTCTCTTCTGAAGTCTGTGTCGGTCTTGTTGGGCTGCAGAACTGAACCAGACACTTATAACTTCTGGAGGCAAGTTATTCCACTGATTAATTGTTCTAACTGTCAGGAATTTTATCCTTAGTTGTAGGTTGTTTTTCTCCTTGATTACTTTTCACCCATTTATTTATTTATTTATTGGATTTATATGCCGCCCCTCTCCGAAGACTTGGGGCGGCTAACAGCAATCATAAAACAGCGTACAATAATAATCCAATACTAAAAACAATTAAAAACCCATTAATATAAAAAACATACAGACAGACATACCATGCATAAAATTGTAAAGGCCTAGGGGGAAAGGGAATCTCAATTCCCCCATGCCTGACGGCAGAGGTGGGTTTTAAGTAGCTTATGAAAGGCAAGGAGGGTGGGGGCAATTGGTTCCAGAGGGCCGGGGCCGCCACAGAGAAGGCTCTTCCCCTGGGTCCCGCCAAGCGGCATTGTTTAGTTGACAGGACCTGGAGAAGACCCACTCTGTGGGACCTAACTGGTCGCTGGGATTTGTGCAGCAGAAGACGGTCCCTGAGATAATCTGGTCTGGTGCCATGAAAGGCTTTATAGGTCATAACCAACACTTTGAATTGTGACCGGAAACTGATCGGCAACCAATGCAGACTGCGGAGTGTTGGTGTAACATGGGCATATTTGGAAAAGCCCATTGCTTCTTGCCCTGCACCCAGGTGCTTTGGAGTTTGAGGACCACAGTTTAAGATGCCCTGTTCAAACCTTGTGTTATTTCTCTAAATCACTTTGGTCGCATCATTTCACTGTCCTTGTTCCCCCACAAAGTTCCGAGCAGCTAATGTTCATGTACTGAATTGTAATTTATGGTGAGAACTGTGGCATGAGCAAATCTGTTCTCCCTCTCCCCCCCACCCCTTTTTAACAGAGTAGAAGCTTTTAACTGAAATTAGGAAATCACTGGTCTCTTTCTCTCCACCCTAACCCACCCCCACTTCACCCGCCCACCCTGAAAAATAAAAAGGGAGAGTTGATAGGGACCTCTTTTGCATTTTGATCAGGGACTTTAAATGCTCCCTGAGCAAATACATAAGCAGACCATTGACGACCTATATGCCGGCGGACAAGGGAACCTTGTTTCATGTCAGCCTATCTATCGAGCGTTCCCTTGGGATTGTTGGAAATGGTCATTTGGCAGCAAACCAGGACTCTTGGGTTTGCAAAAAAACAGTAGGGTCTCTTCTACCCCCCATTCCCATTTTAGCTGCTTAGGTTTCCCCTCCACTAGCAAAGCCAGCGGAGATTTCAATGGAGGGTGGTCTGCGTACAGAATAACTCTATGCTAGGATGAAAACGTGGTTTGTTTAGCTCATTGGGTTGCATAAAACCCACTGCTGTGGCTTGTAAAAAAAACCCATGGTTTGAGACTAACATGCTGGGGGGGGGGGGTAAACTGGTTGTATATTAGCTAATAGACGATGGTGAATTAGGATAATGTGTAATTCATACCATTAATTTTTCACTAGATTTTTTGCCATCTAGCTGATAAAATATCTTTCTTCTTCACCTTGTCTGCAGAATGCCTTACCCTGCCCTATCTATCTACCTATCTATCTACCTACCTACCTACCTACCTACCTAACTATATATCTACCTAACTATATATCTACCGACCTACCCACCCATTTAACGCCCCCAAAGCACTCCTGCTTTCCTATTTTCTGACTTCTGGTAGGCCCAGTAGACTCGGGGTGGCTCACAGCAATAACAAAGACAATGTAAAAACAAATCTAATAATTTAAAAAACACTAAAAACCCCATTATTAAAAGCAAGCATACACACAAACATACCATGTATAAACTGTATAGGCTCGGGGGAGATGTCTCAGTTCTCCCATGCCTGACGGCAGAGATGGCTCTTAAGAACTTTACGAAAGGCAAGGAGGGTGGGGGCAGTTCTGATCTCCAGGGGGAGCTGGTTCCAGAGGGTCAGGGCCGCCACAGAGAAGGCTCTTCTCCTGGGTCCCGCCAAACGACGTTGTTTAGTCGATGGGACCCAGAGAAGGCCAACTCTGTGGGACCTAATCGGTTGTTGGGATTCGTGCGGCAGAAGGCGGTCCCAGAGATATTCTGGTCCGATGCCATGAAGGGCTTTATAGGTCATAACCAACACTTTGAATTGTGACCGGAAATTGATCGGCAACCAAGAGTCCAAGCACCTATTTGAAAACTTATCTTGGTCAGTAAGCCACTCCCACACAATCACGTGGCCTTTAAGCCAACCCGGGTCACATGATTGTCAAGCCGCTCCCACATCATCACATGGCTGACAAGCCACTCCTACCTGGTCACACCTACAAAACAAGCCACACTCTCATGTGGCAGTAAAAATTATGGCAACCCATCACTGCTAATAATAATATTATTATTATTATTATTATTATTATTATTATTATTATTATTATTATTCTGTGTATTTTATTTTATGCACGCTGAGAGCATATGCACCAAGGCAAATTCCTTGTGTGTCCAATCACACTTGGCCAATAAAGAATTCTATTCTCTTCTTCTTCTTCTTCTTCTTCTTCTTCTTCTTCTTCTTCTTCTTCTTCTTCTTCTTCTTCCTCTTCCTCTTCCTCTTCCTCTTCCTCTTCCTTGTATGCTGCCCCTCTCCGAAGACGCCATCCTCCAAATCTGCCTCCTCTTCTAAACCCAGTGCTTGTAGCTGAGGTAGCTGAGTTCCTTGGTGCAAAAAACACATCACAATATTATCGCATAGGTGTGACTTCCAGTAAGAATGAGGAACTTGTGGTTTTCCAGGAGTTGCTAAGTTGCTACAGTTATTCCACCTCCTTGCAACTCCAGCTAATGTGGTGGGAGGTGGTTTTCCTTTGAAGGGGCCCAAATCCTCTAAGAGACAAGAAACTTTGAAACTCAAACCCGCTGCCTTTGTTGGAGCAGATTCCTTACTGTTTGTCTGTTGTAGTTAATCATTCATGGTGTGAAGATGGGCAATTAACTGGTACCCATGAAGGGAAGTCATTAAATAGGAACAGCCTGCAAGAACCTGATCTCCCCACTCTATCAGATGGATCCCTCTGTGGAGGGGAGAATGGCAGATCTAGTACTTATAAAGTGGTTGCATTTATTTATTTACTAAATAAATACACATTAAGAAAAGTCATTCTCTCAATCTTATTTATTTATTTATTTATTTATTTATTTATTTATTTATTTTTTAGATTTGTATGCCGCCCCTCTCCGCAGACTCGGGGCAGCACACAACAGAATGCAACAATTCATGACAAATCTAAATTATAGTTTAAAATATTTAAAAAAACCCATTTACTAAGCAAACATACACACAAACATACCATGCATAAATTGTATATGCCCGGGGGAGATGTCTCAATTCCCCCATGCCTGATGACAAAGGTGGGTTTTAAGGAGCTTACGAAAGGCAAGGAGAGTAGGGGCAGTTCTAATCTCTGGGGGGAGTTGGTTCCAGAGAGTCGGGGCCGCCACAGAGAAGGCTCTTTCCCTGGGACCCGCCAACCGACATTGTTACATTTAGTCATTATTCTGTTTACATTTAAGAACCTGCAAAAAAGAAGAAAAACAGAAAAAAGAAAGGAAAAAACAAAGGCATAACAAAAACACACACACAGCGGTCTTTTTGACGGCTTAATCTTTACTTTTAAATTATTCTACGGTGCACGATACCAACGATTAATATTCGGTCTTATGTATAACCTACTTTCAAATTGATTTTTCTTGTTGAATCTTATTTTCCCATCTTTCTATATCCACATTTGATTATTACAACGTCTTTAAGTTTACTAATCTGATATTTTTAAAACTTTTAAACATATGTGCGAGTGTTGGGAGTATTTATAGATAGATAACATTATTGTATTGGCCAAGTGTGATTGGACACACAAGGAATTTGTCTTTGGTGCAGATGCTCTCGGTGTACATAAAAGAAAAAAGATACATTTGTCAAGAATCACGAGGTACAACACTTAATGATTGTTATAGGGTACAAATAAGCAATCAGGAAACAATAATTATTTACAAAGAAGCCAGCTTTAAAGAACAGCTGATTAAAAAAGGAAAGAGACCGAGACAGAAAGAGAGACTGAGACTTAACACCGGATGTTGACTGTAGTTCTATACCCAGGAGTTTCAGTTTTGTTCAGCTTCTGCCTTGAGTTTCATTTTGTGTTCCAAAGCTTGTTATGACACCCTTGGAGGAATTTTGATCTGGTTAATGTCTCTAATAGGAAGTTGCTCTGTAATTAGGAGAGGGGGGAAGTCCATTTCCTAAATCAGAATTTCAGGGAGAGAAGAAGCAATCTTGGTTTCTTTTCTCCCCCTCCTACTATTTGCTACTATCTTAGCAAAAGTAAAAAGAGAGAGAGAGAGAGAGAGAGAGAGAGAACAAAGATCCTTTTTTCTTCTTCTCTGATGTGGATTTTCAGGGGAGGAATTGCTTGCTTCAGCTTTCAAGAGAATTGCCCACCTGGGTGTTGTTAGAAGAAGAAGAAAAAAATCAAGAGGAGGAGGAGTAGACAATAAATATTATGGTTTTACGGGTGGGATCTACCGTTAAGCAGCTGCTTCAAGCTAACTTTGCAGTTTGGATGAATGGAGGATGCTGCCCTTACACCAGCGTATATTGTTACTGAGCCGAGTAGCAATATTTCACACCTTTTTTTCCTGCAGAAAAAAGGCACATTTTATAGATGGAAATGTATGCAGAGAAGATGGGGGTGGAAACTACTGTACAGTGATCCCCCGTTTATTGCGTCCCCAACCATTGCGAACAGGGTACTTCGCTATTTTTCAACCCGGAAGTCAAAATACCATCTACGCATGCGTGCCCATGGGCACGCATGCGTAGATGGCAACCGGGAGATCAGCTGCTGGGCGGCTTCCCTGAGTCTTCCCCCTCTTGCTGGCGTCAGCGAGGAGTTTCCCCACCGCCCACGCAAACTCCTCGCTGCCGCCCGCCCTTCGCCCGCCCACGCCGTTCATTCTCACCGCACCGGCCTGTCCACGCTGTCTCTCGGCGCTTTCGAGCTGAGTCCGGGAGCGAGTTCGCTCCCGGACTCAGCACGAAAGCGCCGAGAGACAGCGCCAAGGAACGGGCCTGTCCACGCTGTCTCTCGGCGCTTTCGAGCTGAGTCGGGGAGCGAGTTCGCTCCCGGACTCAGCACGAAAGCGCCGAGAGACAGCGCCAAGGAACGGGCCTGTCCACGCTGTCTCTCGGCGCTTTCCAGCTGAGTCGGGGAGCGAGTTCGCTCCCGGACTCAGCACGAAAGCGCCGAGAGACAGCGCCAAGGAACGGGCCTGTCCACGCTGTCTCTCGGCGCTTTCGAGCTGAGTCCGGGAGCGAATTCGCTCCCGGACTCAGCTCGAAAGCGCCGAGAGACAGCGCCCCCCGGACCCCCAACCCGGGTTTGGGGGGCTGCTAGGAAGCCCCCCATGCCTGCGGCAAACAACCGCGCCGCCCCCAATCTTCGGCTCCTCGCTAGCGCTGTGGGAGTAAAAACACCATCTGCACATGCGCAGATGGTGTTTTTACTTCCGCATCGCTACTTCGCGAAAACCCGCTCGTTGCGGGGGCTCCTGGAACGGAACCCTCGCAACGAGCGGGGGATCACTGTACTTTGAAATGAGCTTGACTTTTTGATAGCCGCATTCATGTAATTTTGGCACAAAGGAAGAAATTGTTTGCCCTAGTCCACTAGTAACATGGTCCACAAGATATAATTTAAAAAATATAGTAAGTTTGTTATTTGTATACATGAATTATATGTTTTAAATGAAGCCCAAGACAATTTCTCTCACTCCTTGTGGACCAGGCAAGACAATGTGCACAAAGCTCGTTCTCCCTCCCTCCCTCGTTCTCTCCCTTCTTACTCCCTCCCTCGTCTGTCTGTCTGTCTTTCTGTCTGTCTATCTATCTATCATCTATCCATCCATTCTCTTTCACTCCCTCCCTTCCTGCTTTCCTTCCTTCCTTACTCCCTCATCTATCTATCTATCTATCTATCTATCTATCTATCTATCTATCTATCTATCTATCTATCTATCTATCTATTAGATTTGTATGCTGCCCATCTCTGTAGACTCGGGGCGGCTCACAACAACAATAAAACGATTCAAGACAAATCTAATAATTTAAAAACATTAATAAAAACCCGGTTATTAAAGCAGATATACACGAAAACATACCATGCATGAATTGTATATGCCCGGGGGAAATGTCTCAATTACCCCATGCCTAATGGCAGAGGTGGGTTTTAAGGAGTTTACGAAAGGCAAGGAGGGTGGGGGCAATTCTAATCTCAGCTGGTTCCAGAGGGTCGGGGCCGCCACAGAGAAGGCTCTTCCCCTGGGACCCGCCAAATGACATTGTTTAGTCGACGGGACCTGGAGAAGGCCAACTCTGTGGGACCTAATCGGTCGCTGGGATTCGTGCGGCAGAAAGCGGTCCTGGAGATATTCTGGTCCAATGCCATGAAGGGCTTTATAGGTCATAATCAACACTTGTGAATTGTGACCGTAAATTGATCGGCAACCAATGCAGACTGCGAAGTGTTGGTGTAACATGGGCATACCTTGGGAAGCCCATGATTGCTCTCGCAGCTGCATTCTGTGCGATCTGAAGTTTCCGAACACTTTTCAAAGGTAGCCCCATGTAGAGAGCATTACAGTAGTTGAATCTCGAGGTGATGAGGGCATGAGTGACTGTGAGGTCACTATGCTGGATTTCGTATTTCATCACCAGTCGGGCTCTTCCCAAGCACCTAGGACTGCGTGATGTAGCGGCGAATTATGTTTGCTGATCCCAGTAAAGTGGCCTTTTGCAATTGACAGATGGAGATTTTGTCAATTCCGATGGTTTTCAAATGTCCGCTGAGATCCTTTGGCACTGCACCCAGCGTGCCAAGTACCACTGGGACCACTTTCACTGGCTTATGCCAGAGTCATTGCAGCTCGATTTTTAGATCTTCGTATTTCACTAATTTCTCTAGCTGCTTCTCCTCAATTCTGCTGTCCCCTGGGATTGCAATGTCGATGATCCATACTTTCTTTTTCTCCACAATCAGGATGTCGGGTGTGTTATGCTTCAGAATTTGGTCAGTCGGAAGTCCCACAGTAGTTTTGCTTGCTCATTTTCGACCACTTTTTCGGGTTTATGATCCCACCAGTTCTTTGCCACTGGTAAATGGTAGTTCCGGCACAAGTTCCAGTGGATCATCTGTGCCACAGCATCATGTCTATGCTTGTAGTCAGTCTGTGCAATCTTTTTGCATCAGCTGAGTATGTGATCGATTGTTTCATTTCATTCATTTTATTCTTCTTCTTCTTCTTATTATTATTATTATTATTATTATTATTATTATTATTATTTGATTTATATGCCACCCCTCTCTGAGGACTATCTATCTATTATCTATCCATCCTTATTCTTTATTCCTCCCTTTTATTATGTTTATGTTTATGTTTATTTAGATTTGTATGCCGCCCCTCTCCGTAATTACTGGTACAGTATTACAGTATTACTAATCTTCTGTTGCTTTTCTTATATATCAAGTGCTTCTGTACCAGAGGCAAATTCCTTGTGTGTTTAATCATACTTGGCCAAATAAAGTATTTAATTCAGTTCAGCGTTGTCATCTTCTTTCGGAATGCTTGGAATTTTCCCTTGTTCTTCCCCAGGGCTTGTTCTTCTCTTGGCCTTTCTCTTAGAGTTCTTTCTTGTTCCTTAAATTGCAGCCATTGCCACTTCTCATTATCGGCAGGTGTTTGGTGCTGTTAAGTTCTAGGCGCTAGAATACTAACTAACCTTAGTTCAACAGTTCTAAAATTACTGCAACCTAATTCAGGAAACTGAAATTGCTAATTGAACTTAAGTAAAATTGCCGGGTGAGCTGTTTTAATATTCCTACTATGATTTGATTGCTTATTTGTATCTAGACTATCATTAAGTGTTGTACTTATGATTCTGGACAAATGTATCTTTTCTATTATGTACACTGAGAGCATGTGGACCAAGACAAATTTCTTGTGTGTCCAATCATACTTGGCCAATAAAATTATATTCTTTTTTTTTGGGTGGGTAAAAGTTTTTTTTCCTCCACTTTTAGACAGTGTGATATCATATACAGTGATGCCTCATCTTACAAACGCCTCGTCATACAAACTTTTCAAGATACAAACCCGGGATTTAAGATTTTTTTGCCTCTTCTTACAAACTATTTTCACCTTACAAACCCATCGCCGCCACTGGGATGCCCCGCCTCCGGACTTCCGTTGCCAGCGAAGCACCCGTTTTTGTGCTGCTGGGATTCCCCTGAGGCTCCCCTCCATGGGAAACCCCACCTCCGGACTTCCATGTTTTGGTGATGCTGCAGGGGAATGACAGCAGGGGAATCACAGCAGCGCAAAAATGGGTGCTTCGCTGGCAACGGAAGTCCGGAGGTGGGGGAGTCTCAGTGAAATTGCAGCATCGCAAAAACACGGAAGTCCGGAGGTGGGGTTTCCCATGGAGGGGAGCCTCAGGGAAATCCCAGCAGCACAAAAACGGGCGCTTAGGCTGGCAAAAGGGGTGAATTTTGGGCTTGCACACATTAATCACTTTTCCATTGATTCCTATGGGAAACATTGTTTCGTCTTACAAACATTTCACCTTAAGAACCTCATCCCGGAACCAATTAAGTTTGTAAGACAAGGTATCACTGTACTTTCAATCTTCAATACAATACAATGAATTTACATTTATATTTGGTATTTATCATCCAACAAAACGTTGCATCCTTTACTTTTATCACCTGGAAAACTTTCATATAAACCTTTTCAATATTATGCAGACTTACAATACTATTTGCTGTTACATCTCATCTATATGCTTTCCCTTATCTATTAAGAAGTAAATGAGGATGCATGACAATTAAAAATAACCACTTTGGCATAAAAGTAATAAAATATAATAAAATAAAATTCTGTTCTATTCTATTCTATTCAAGCTAGGGGTTGAAAGTTCACTAAAATGCCATCACTCAGTAGCCATGTGGCTCCCATGTTATCATCTTGTTAATCAATTTAGACAACAAAATGTTTTGGACCTGTTCTGCAAACTTGGCCTAGGATTACAAGTGATGTACCCAATACAGAAACTTAGAAAGTAGCAGGAAACCCCTGGATTTTTCATGCCTCCCCCCCCCAAAAAAAACCCTTGGCATTTTATATATTTTTATTTTTTGCTTTTTGATCTTGTGAGTCTCTTTGCTTGTCTTTTGTCAGGATAATTAATTTGTATTTAATAAAGAAGCAATTGTAGGATAGGAACATCTCTGCCTAGATTGTTTATATGTGATGGGTCTGAAAGCACGTTTCAGAATAAAGTGACAAATCATCGTTGTAGTCTTGCTTTCTCTAAGTATTTGCTCTTGAATATTAATCAGCTTAATATCACCAGCAATTTGAAGGAAAGGAATCTAATAGATTGTTTTCTTGAATTAATCTTAGGAGATAATTTCCTTAACTTTACAACACCTTCCCTTTTAACTATATTATTTTATAATGTGTGTGTCGTTTACACATCTGTCAACATTGTAAGCTGTAGTTTCACTTAATTTAGCCAGTCATTTTTTCTCTCCTGTTACCTTTTAATGCATGAACAGAGCCATTTTTCCCCCTCTAAAAATAGCTGATATAATTTAGCTGATATAAAACAGCAGATAACATTTTAAAGGAACATTTTCTTTTCACACTTTGATAACATTTCCCAGTCCAGAATTAAAGCGCAGATTATGCTCCGAACACGGCTGTTTAATACATGCAGGAAGTTGATGAGTATATTGTTACTGAGCCGATTAGCATTTTTTCACACCTTTTTTTCCTGCAGAAAAATGCACATTTTATAGATGGAAATGTATGCAGAGAAGATGGGGGTGGAAACTACCGTACTTTGAAATGAACTTGACTTTGTGATAGCCGCATTCATGTAATTTCCTTGGCACAAAAGAAGAAATTGTTTGCTCTAGTCCACTAGTAACATGGCCCCACAAAATATAATAAAAAAATAAATAAAGTAAGTTTGTTATTTGTATACATGAAGTATATGTTTTAAATGCAGCCCAAGACAATTTCTCTAACTCCTTGTGGACCAGGCAAGACAAGGTGCACAAAGCTCGTTCTCTCTTCCTCCCTCCCTCCCTCCCTCCCTCCCTCCCTCCTTCCTTCCTCCCTCCTTCGTCTGTCTGTCTGTCTATCTGTCTATCTATCTATCATCTATCCATCCATTCTCTTTTCCTCCCTCCCTTCCTGCTTTCCTTCCTTCCTCATCTATCTATCTATCTATCTATCTATCTATCTATCTATCACCTATCCATCCATCCTCTCTCCCTCCCTCCCTCCTTCCTTCCTTGCTTCCTCCCTCATCTATCTATCTATCTATCTATCTATCTATCTATCTATCTATCTATCCATTCTCTTTCCCTCCCTCCCTTCATGCTTTCCTTCCTTCCTCCCTCACCTATCTATCTATCTATCTATCTATCTATCTATCTTTCTATCTTTCTATCGATCGGTCTATCTATCATCTATCCATCCATCCTCTCTCTCTCCCTCCCTCCCTCCTTCTTTCCTTGCTTCCTCCCTCATCTATCTATCTGTCTGTCTATCTATCTATCTTTCTATCTTTCTATCTTTCTATCTTTCTATCGATCGGTCTATCTATCATCTATCCATCCATCCTCTCTCTCTCCCTCCCTCCCTCCTTCTTTCCTTGCTTCCTCCCTCATCTATCTATCTGTCTGTCTATCTATCTATCCATCCATTCTCTCTCTCTCTCTTTCTATCTATCTGCTAAGCAATTGTAGTCTGAAATACAAACGTAAAATACACAGTTTTGTTTTTAAACCTGGTTTTGGGTTTCTTCCTCTCTAGAACGTGGTCCAGCACAATCCCTGGGAAGGTGGAGTTCTTTTCCAGCGAGGGCTCCGACCTGTCTCTTCCCATCCCCATCGTGTCGCTACCTGGTGTAGACGACTCTTACCCGCCGCAGAAGAAATCGTTCATGATGCTCAAGTACATGCACGACCACTATTTGGACAAGTACGAATGGTTCATGCGAGCGGACGACGACGTCTACGTGAAAGGAGAGAAGCTGGAGAACTTCCTGCGGAGTTTGAACAGCAGCGAGCCCCTCTTCCTCGGGCAGACCGGACTCGGCACGACCGAAGAAATGGGGAAGCTGGCGCTGGAGCCTGGAGAGAACTTCTGCATGGGGGGCCCAGGAGTCATCATGAGCCGAGAGGTGCTTCGGAGGATGGTCCCCCACATAGGAGAATGCCTGCGGGAGATGTATACCACCCACGAGGACGTGGAGATCGGAAGATGCGTGCGGAGGTTTGCGGGAGTGCAGTGTGTCTGGTCTTATGAGGTAGGTCGGGGCTGGGACAGAGAAGGGTTTAAAAGTTTTGAAGATGTCCCCCAGAACTGTTATTTTCAGCACACACTGTCTCTCTCCCTCTCTCTTTCTCTCTCTTTTTCTCTCCTTCCCTTCTCTATTTCTCTCTTTTTCCCTCTCTTCCTATTTCTTCCTTCCTTTCCTTCTTTCCTTCCTCATTTCCTTCCTTCCTTTCCTTTCCTTCTTTCCTTCCTTCTTTCCTTCCTTCCTTCCTTTCCTTCTTTCCTTCCTTCCTTCCTTTCTCTCTTTCTCTCTCTCCCCTTCTTCTTCTCCCTCTGTCCATCTCTCTTCCTTTTTCTTTTCCTCTCTATTTCTCCCTTCCCTCTATTTCACTCTTCCCTCTCTCTCTCTGCCTCTCTTTCTCTCTCCTTCCCCTCTCTATTTCTCTTCCACTCTCTTCCGTTCTCTTTTCCTTCCTTCCTTCCTCGCTCCCTCCCTTCCGTCCTTCCCCCTCTCTCTTTCCCCTCTCTTCTTCTTCTTTCTCTCTCTCCATTTCTCTTCCCCTCTCTGTTTCACTCTCTCTTCCTCTCTCTTCCTCCCTTCCTCTCATTTGTTCTCCCTCATTCTTTCTGTCTTTCTCTCTCTCTCTCATACGTGCACACAATATTTTTATGAACATGCGAAGGAAAGTTTTCGAATTGGATGCTAGATCATTTCAAGGGTTCAATGACTTATGAATGGAAATCTTACATTATTTATATTATGCGGTTATATACAAAGCATGGAGGGAGACCTTTAAAGGGAGAAAACTGTTTTCCAGTTACGTGTCTCGATCTGTTTATTGTCTCGAGTGCTAAAAACACTCAGTTCAGGGGGGCGCGTGAAAAACAAAAGCTACCTAAGTTGCAATGTGCGTTTTCATACCTGATCTTTTCCTTCGTTGCATTAAAACATGGGGGTGGTTTTTAATCCTGATTTATAGAATAGTCCTGTGAGCTAAGCCATACGTTCTGCTTTAAATGCCAGAATAACTGGCTGAGTACACGGAGCTATGAACTTGCAGTGGTTAGTCTCAAGGACGGTGCTATCTGAGCTGGTGACCCTAACTTCTTTGCATAATAGAAATCTGGATTTCTCAGAAGTACAAAGTTCTGTTCTCGTCAAGCAACTTCTCCTTGATAAATGCAAGTTCTCCTTGATAGGTGAGGGTATTTTCCCCCCTCTTTGGGCAATTATGGCAAAAATAATGTGATTTTAAGACAGTGTGTTCTGTGTTAGTCAGCACTTTTAATTCCTAGTATCTTATGAATGGCCTTCTTAGGGGATCCACGCAGAGAGAAGAGGGGTAAACTCCACATTGAGTATATATATGGCAGTGATAGCGAACCCATTTTTCGCTCGGGTGCCAAAAGTGCGCGAGCATGCGTGGCTTATAAAGCAATGCCCCTCCTGCACGTCGTGTCCCGTCCCCCCACGCATGCGCACATGACCCAGTGAAGGGCTGCCCATCGCAGGCGCTACTGGTGACCGGCACGGGTGCATTCAGCTTATGTGTGCATGCGTGGCGGTGTGAGATTTGGCTTCTGTGCATTTACAGGAAATCTCACGAGGACGCTTTCACACGCACAATTTTGCTGATTTCTTTGCTTGGAAGCAAAAACCCACTGAAAATCGGCAAAACCCCACACTCGCGAGCATCCTCACACACGATTTTGCTTCCTGCGCATGCACAGAAATTGAATCTCTGGTGTGCACGCATTGGGAACACAGAGATACATGCACATCTCTGTTTTTCTAACTGGGACTGCGCACCGGACTGTCCATGCAGCAGCTCACTAAAGGCGTGACCTCCATTTTGGCCTCACATCCCAAAACAGCGGTGAGAGGCAGGAGAAAGCCTTCTTTCCCACAAATGGAGCCGGGAGAGGGGAAACGCCTTGCGTGCTGAAACAGCACAGAGGTGGAATCTCTAGATATCTGGGAAGGCCTTCTCTGGGTCCCGTCAACTAAACAATGTCGTTTGGTGGGACCCAGGGGAAGAGCCTTCTCTGTGGCGGCCCCGGCCCTTTGGAACCAACTCCCCCCAGAGATTAGAATTGCCCCCACCCTCCTCACCTTTTGTAAGCTTCTTAAAACCCACCTCTGCCGCCAGGCATGGAGGAACTGAGATATTCTTTCCCCCTGGGCCTTTACAATTTACTTATGGTATGTCTGTATGTATGTTTGGTTTTTATAATAAGGGTTTTTTTTTAGTTATTTTAGTATTAGATTGGATTGTTACATGTTGTTTTTATCATTGTTGCTAGCCGCTCAGATCTATGGAGAGGGGCAGCATACAAATCCAATAAATAAATAAATAAAAATAAATAAGGCACGGATCACAGAAAGTGAGGAGGAAGCACGGGCATGTCTGACCGGAAAATCAGATGGCCTGTGGGGCACATTCGGACATGCACTGTAGAGCCGAGCTGGTCAACGGCTTGCATGCATGCAGAGAGGGCTCCTTGAAAATTGGAAAAGGCAATTTGGGGGCAATTTGAAAAGGCCTGCACATCGTTGGTTGAAAAGTTGATTGCGGCTGGGTTGTTGACTTCACAGTGCGTATCGACAATCATCCTAATCCCAATCCAAAACACATTTTATTTTTGCATGCAACAAAATACATTTTGAGCTTTCAAAAAAAAAAAAGATGGGTCGAAAAGCTCAATAAATATGGTGCCATAAGTTTGCCATCACGGATATATAGGGTAGATGCCTGGAGAAACAGGAACCTGGCTTCAAATTAGGATATGCAGTGCTGATCTGCTTCCAGGTCTCTTAGGGATCAAACTCTCTGCTCGTTGGATCCATGGATATCATGATTGGGATTTACAAACCAACATGAATTTTGGTGAGCAGAATGCAGGCAATTTGAAAAGGCCTGCACATCGTTGGTTGAAAAGTTGATTGCGGTTGGATTGTTGACTTCACAGTGCGTACCGACCATCATCCTAATCCCAATCCAAAACACATTTCATTTCTGCATGCAACAAAATACATTGTAAACTCCTGAAAAAAAAAAAGATGGGGCGAAAAGTTCAATAAATATGGTGCGGGGCGGGCATTGCATATTGGCGGTCGTGACACATATTTTGAGCGACAGGGAGCCGTAGCAGAGGGATCTAAGAGTGGCTCCAGAGACATGGGTTGCAGTCAATGTTCCCTCGGGTCGCTTTCCCACGTAGCTGCGTGGCCATACACGTAATGAGAGAATGACGCATTCCAGTTTCCAATTGCCGCACATCATTTTCTAATACTGGAGGCTGCACGACTGTGCAGCCGCGCACATGACCAGAGAATGGTGCGTGGCAGTTTCCAATTGCTGCGCACTATTTTCTAATATTAGAGGCTCCATGGCTGCGCAGCCGCGCATCTGACCAGAGAATGGCGTGTGGCAGTTTCCAATTGCTGCGCACCATTTTCTAATATTAGAGGCTGCACGACTGCGCAGCCGCGCATCTGACCAGAGAATGGCACGTGGCAGTTTCCAATTGCTGCACACAATTTTCCAACATTAGAGGGATCATGTGTTGCAGACCCCTGGTATAGGTTGATCTGGAGAATTGGTTTGGCAGGCTTTTAACGATCCCGATGAAGATTCTTCTATTGAATCCAACTGTTTCTTGTGTCCTGAATTTGCTAGCCTCACAAGACTTGACAAACACCCATGTAGGTTTTTTTTTAAAAAAAATATTGGAACTAAGCTTAAGTATTTATGATACACAAACCTACTCCATGTTTTTTTTTTTTTAAACCCAGTGAATAACCTAATTTAAGGGAAGTTAAAGGGGAAACTTATCATCAAGTAACTGGGCGGGAAAACCACTCACCACCAGTAATGTTACAGATAATGCACTGGTACTGATGAGCTGGCTTGGAATCATTTTCAGTGGAACACTTTTGAGCAGGGGTTTCAAACTGGGAGGCCATGGGCCGCATGCTTCCCGCACAGGCCACGCCCACCCCAGCTCCGCGAAAGGAAAATACGTCACATGACAACACTGCGACTTCAACAACCTTGCTCGTTGAGTTTATCCTTATTAACAGCTCCTTTCTTAATAAGAAATTATGAGTCATTGCACTTCATTTTTTTTTAAAAAAACAGCCAAGTGGTTTCTTCCTCTTTTCCCCCCTGCTGTGTAGCGTATGCTTTGACAAGAATAGAATATTAAAAAAAAATAAAAAATAAAATAAAATAAAGGTTCAGTAGGTATTTTTGGAACTGGAAACAATGGGTCGTTGCACGCCTCCTCCTCCACCTAAAATAAATGATGCAGTTCCCAATGGTTTTCTGCGGCAAAGGTTTTCAGTTTTCAGCTGCGCAGAGCTGAAAACCTTTTTTTTAAAAAACAGAAACAAAACCCCTGTGTGATTTTTCTTTTTCTTGCACTAAAGTGGAACCTCATGGCTGAGATGGAAACTCTCTCGCACAGATTGTCTCCTGGCAGACTTTACAAGGACTGCCTGACGCAGCTCCTCCATCCATCAAACGTTGTCCTTCAAACAAGCTTCACTCCCAGGCTCTGGAAGAAAGAGAGCTGGGGTGTGGGTTTTTTTGCATTGTCTTGCCATCTGTGGAGATATCTCAGGAATCGAGTCTGGGATTCCTTTGATCTTTTGGAGGGCTGCCTCAGGTACAGATGGCCCTCGCCTTACAACTGTTTTAGTGACCGTTGGAAGTGACAGAAATGCTGAAAAAAGTGACTTGTAACCAGTAGCGGGCAGCCAAACTTTTTACTGCCACACTGTGGGTGTGGCTTATTTTGTGGGTGTGGCTTAATGGTCATGTGACTGGGTAGGAGTGGCTTGCCGGCCATGTGATCAGGTGGGAATGGCTTGAACGATCATCATCGTACAAGTGAACTGTGAAGTCCTCGACTTACAGCCTCCCCAGTGTCGCTCTCTGGGGTGACAATTTGCTTCATGTTTCCCGCGTTCTCCTTTCTGGGTCGCCCCCCACCTCCGGCTGGGTAGCTAGGTGAACGGCTGCTTCCAGAAGCATAAATGCTGCCAGTGTCGCTTCCACCCACACCTTCTGCTTGCACCTCAGGTGGGAGGTGGCCGCGTGAGGCTAGAGGAGAGCCGGGCAGGAGAGAGGGAAGCTGGTCCGAGGCCAGGAAGGAGGAAAGAGGAAAAAAGCAAGGAGCGCAGATGCAGCAGCAGCAGCAGCAGGGAAAAAAAGGAAAGCCGAGCGGAGACCATTAATTTAGGAAGTGACAGCTGCCGATCAGCTGGAGCTGCACACGCATCTTCATTTCCGCCTGCTGCCCACCCCTGCGTGTAACCAGGGGTGGGTTCAACTTACTTTCACCACAGGTTTGCATCGTTGTATTTTGCTTCCGTACATGTTCAGTAGCCAGGATTCAGCCCGAAACACATTCAGGACACAAGAGTCATGAGGTAGAACACTTAATGATTGTCATAGGGTACAAATAAGCAATCAGGAAACAATATTACCGTATCTTTCGGAGTGTAACATACACCTTTTTCCTCCCTAAAAGAGCCTGAAAATTAGGGTGCGGCTTATACTCTGAATGTAGCATTTTTCAAAGCTTTCCCCCCCCGACCCAAATTAGGTGCTAACAATCTTCCCAGCTCTTACATTGCAGGTTCTTTCATTGTTACTCTCTGCGAATAATGTTTTCCAAGCCCTAAGTCCTTGCAAGGTTTTTTTTCTTTGCTCTAACTTGCTCCAAATGTTTCTTTCCAGCCCTAACCAGGTGCTAAGGATGTTCCCAGCTCTTACCGACTTGCAAGCTCTTTCATTCTTACTCTTTGGGAATAATGTTTTTCCAAGCGCTAAATCTTTGCAGGGTTTTTTTTCCCATTACTCTACTTGCTCAGACTGTTTCTTTCCAGCCCTAACCAGGTGCTAATGATGTTCCCAGAAGAATGTTTTCCAAGCCTTAAGTCCTTGCAGGGCTTTTATCCATTGGTCTACTTGCTCCAAATGTTTCTTTCCAGGTGCTAATGATGTTCCCAGCTCTTACTGGCTTGCAAGCACTTTCACTGTTACTCTCTCCGAATAAAGCTTTTTTTAAAGCCCTAATCAGAAGATAAAACAATGTGCTGGCTAAGGACGCTAGCCAGATGAATTCCTGGTAAGCAGATAGCTTTCCCTATTTTCCTCCCCCCCAAACTAAGGTGTGTGTTATACTCCGGTGTGTCTTTTACTCCGGAAAATACGGTAATACAAATGGTAAGGATACAAGCAACAAGTTAACAACATACATTTTGAGCTCAATTGTGGTTGTAAGTCAAGGAGAACCTGTAATAACCCCCCCTTCCCTAAGAATAAGGTAGGTCAGAAACACAGATGGTGGTGAACTGTTCCTAAAAACCCATTGTTTGCTTCCTGCCATGCCGTAAGGGCCCTGTGATTGGATGTACAGTGGTACCTCATCTTACGAACGCCTCTTCTAACGAATTTTTCAAGATACGAACCCGGTGTTTAAGA
This sequence comes from Erythrolamprus reginae, assembly GCF_031021105.1. Lineage (NCBI taxonomy): Eukaryota > Metazoa > Chordata > Lepidosauria > Squamata > Dipsadidae > Erythrolamprus > Erythrolamprus reginae. Next base: position 20,022,186 of record NC_091959.1, on the reverse strand, counting down.
TTTTTTTGCCTCTTCTTCCGAACTATTTTCACCTTACGAACCCAAGCAGCTGCTGCTGGGATGAAGGGGTTTCTTTTTCCCCTCTTTTTTGAAGAAAGAAAAAAGAGGGGCTGCTCGGAGGAGGAAAGATTTTGCAGAGAACAATGTGCTTGCAAAGGCACTGAAAGGGTGTCTTTTTAAGAAAGAAAAGGGAGGGGCGGCTTAGAGGAGAAAAGGTTTTGCAGAGAAGAAGGTGCTTGCAGAGGCACTGAAATGGTGTCTTTTGAAGAAAGAAAAGGGAGGGGCGCCCCCCTTGCCTTTCTTCCTTCCCACTCACCCTTTAGCCTAGCCTTGCTTCTTCCACCCGCCCCCTTTAGCTGCTCCTCCCTGCCCTCTGTTCGCCTCCCTTCTAAAGTTTGGGATTTTCCTGAAGGATTTGCACGCATTATTTGCTTTTACATTGATTCCTATGGGAAACATTGTTTCATCTTACGAACTTTTCACCTTACGAACCTCCTCCTGGAACCAATTAAGTTCGTATCATGAGGTACCACTGTATCTTGTATTGGATGGAATTGACCCAAAGGTGCTTTTTTTTTTTTCAAGAGGCAACTGGGCTTTCCTGTTCATCCTTGAAGACATTTCGCTTCTGATCCAAGAAGCTTCTTCAGCTCTGACCGAATGGTGAGGAAAGTCAGAGCTGAAGAACCTACTTGGATCAGAAGCGAAACGTCTTCAAAAGAAAAACCAGAAAGTCCAATTGCCTCTTGAAAAAAAGCACCTTTGCGACAACCATAAATACCTGGATGGCTGAGAATCCCCACAGACACGGATGGAATTGAGATTCCCAGTATTTCAGAAAGTCCTTGATTTGCAATAATTCATTTAGTTCAGCATCTCAATGGCCCTGGAAACACTGAAGTGCTGTGAAGTTCCAGGAAAACTGAAGTCCCAGGAAGTGCTGGGACTTGTACTTATAGCCATCATGGTCATATTATCTAAATTTGGGAGCTCTCAGAATTTCAAAATAATAAGAGCGTTGGAAGGGACCTTGTAGGTTTTCTAGCCCAACCCCCTGCCCAAGCAGGAGACCCTACACCAGTGGGTGTGGCTTATTTTGTGGGTGTGGCTTGCCAGCCATGTGACCAGGTGGGAGTGGCTTGATGATCATGTGACTGGGGGTGGCTTAAAGGTCATGTGACTGGCTTAAAGGTGGCCAACTTGATGTCACTCTCACGTCAAGGGCTTGGGTGAGGGTGCCTGGCCTCTCCTTGCCTCCAAGAGATACAATTTCCCTCACTATTTACTGTTACTGAACATCCAAAATATACTATTTAATTCTATGTCTATATGCCATATGTGTACATACATATTACACACAGGCACACAAAAATATACATTATCTACTATATAAACTGTATATAAAGACACACACGCGCACGCACAGCTCTTCTAAAATTATACCCATTCAACCTCATTTACTGTGATAGGAAAAATGTACCCAGAGCCCAGAAGGGAAAAAAAAGAAAAAAAATTCAAACTTTTGCTACGGGTACTGCGTACCTGACCGTACCCGTAAGAGCCCATCACTGCCCTACACCATTTCTGACAGATGGTATGCCAGTCTCTTCTTAAAAGCCACCAATGATGAAGCTCCCACAACTTAACGTATCAGGAAAGACTTAATGAACTCAATCTGTATAGTCTGGAGGACAGAAGGAAAAGGGGGGACATGATCGAAACATTTAAATGTGTCAAAGGGTTAAATAAGGTCCAGGAGGGAAGTGTTTTTAATAGGAAAGTGAACACAAGAACAAGGGGACACAATCTGAAGTTAGTTGGGGGAAAGATCAAAAGCAACGGGAGAAAATATTATTTTACTGAAAGAGTAGTAGATCCTTGGAACAAACTTCCAGCAGACGTGGTTGGTAAATCCACAGTAACTGAATTTAAACATGCCTGGGATAAACATATATCCATCCTGAGATAAAATATAGGAAATAGTATAAGGGCAGACTAGATGGACCATGAGGTCTTTTTCTGCTGTCAGTCTTCTATGTTTCTATGTTTCTAACTTCCGAATAGTGAGAACAATCAACCATCCTCCTTATTTCCAGGTTGAATCTATCCTTGTTCATTTTCCATCCATTATTCCTTATCTGGCCTTCGGGTGCTTTGGAAAATAGCTTGACCCCTCCTCTCTGTGGCAGCCCCTCAAATATCAGAACACTGCTATCATGTCTCCCCTTGATGATTGGCATGTATTGCACTGTTCTGGGTTGTCCTGAGAGCCTCGATGGTGCAGTGGTTAGAGTGCAGTATTGCAAGCTGCTTCTGCTGATCACCGACTGCCAGCAGTTGGGCAGATCAAATCTCAGTAGGCTCAAGGTTGACTCAGCCTTCCATCCTTCCAAGGTCGGTAAAACGAGGAGCCAGATTGTTGGGCGAAAGATGCTGACTCTCTGTAAATGGCTTAGAGAGGGCTGTAAAGCACTGTGAAATGATATATAAGTTTAAATGCTAAATGCTATTATGTGATCTCCATCGGTGACCTTGGCTTCCAACCAGGACAGTCAACGGGAGATGCCCAATTTCCTTTGTTAAGCATTGCCATTGTCGTTAACCACTGCAAGTGATCTGCTTAGCAACCGTGGATGGTTAAAAAGGATTGCCAAATTGGATGTGGTTCATCTAGCAAGGGCCTTGCTTAACAACTGAGATGCTGGTTCCAGTTGTGGCCCGTAAATCAAGGGCTACCTGTAGCAGTTGCTGTCAAGGATTATTTATTTATTTTATTTATTAATTAATTAGATTTGTATGCCGCCCCTCTCCGAGGACTCAATCCTAGGTGATAATTCCATTAAGTTGCCATATAAGGAAGGTAAAAGAAGGTTGTAAGCATGTTAAACGGTAATGAATGCTGAGTCATAGGAAGAAAAGTGCAACCTGATTGGGCCAGAGAATTATAAAATGTAAAGCACTTTTACAATAGTATGGTCTGGCGTTTTAGATGGTTGTTAGTTGGTTGGATGAAGCAGTTTGAGCATGATTGAGTTAGAGCTGTTATGTTGACACGGAGAAACCTGGATTGGTTTAGTACAGTGAAGGCAAACTTATGACATGGGTGCCACAGGTGGCATGCAGAGCCATATCTGCTGGCATGGAGCCATTGCCCTAGCTCAGTTCCAACGTGCATGTGTTTGCCGGCCAGCTGATTTTTGGCTCACACAGAAGCACTGGGAGGGCATTTTTGGCTTTCAGAGAGCCTCCTGGGGGGGAGCGGTTTTACCCTCCCATGGCTCCAGGGAAGACTTTGGAGCCTGGGGAGGGCGAAACACAAGCCTACAGGGCCCACCAGATGTGGGGAAACAGACCGTTTCCAGCCTCCAGAGGGATTCCAGGGGGTGGGGGAAGCTGTTTTTGCCCTCCCTAGGCATTGAATTATGGGTGTGGGCACTCACGCATGCCTAATAGTGTTGGTTATGACCTATAAAGCCCTTCATGGCACCGGACCAGAATATCTCCGGGACCGCCTTCTGCCGCAGGAATCCCAGCAGCTGGTTAGGTCCCACAGAGTTGGCCTTCTCCGGGTCCCGTCAACTAAACAATGTCGTCTGGCGGGACCCAGGGGAAGAGCCATCTCTGTGGCGGCCCCGAACCTCTGGAACCAGCTCACCACAGAGATTAGGATTGCCCCCACCCTCCTTGCCTTTCGTAAACTCCTTAAAACCTACCTCTGCCGTCAGGCATGGGGGAATTGAGACATCTCCCCTTGCCTATGTAGTTTTATGTATGGTATGTTTGTGGGTATGATTTGTAAATAATGGGGCTTTTAGACTTTTAATGTTAGATTTGTTATTTTAGATTTTTAATATTAGATTTGTTACTGTATATTGTTTTATCACTGTTGTGAACGGCCCCGAGTCTGCGGAGAAGGGCGGCATACAAATCTAATTATTATTATTATTTATTATTTATTGGATTTGTATGCCGCCCCACTCCATAGACTCGGGGCGGCTAACAACAGTAATAAAAACAGCATGTAAATCCAATACTACAACAACTAAAAAACCCTTATTTTAAAACCAATCATACCTACAAGCAAACATACCGTGCATAAATTGTAAAGGCCTAGGGGGAAAGAGTATCTCAGTTCCCCCATGCCTGATGGCAGAGGTGGGTTTTAAGGAGCTTACGAAAGGCGAGGATAATAACAATAATAACAATAACAACAACAACAACAATAATAATAATGTGCATGCACTCTCTTCTGGCACCCGAGGAATAAAAGGTTCGCCATCACTGGTTTAGTATCTACGTGTAAATAAGATTTACTGCATATAGCTAAAGTAATTTATATATCCAGACAGTTGCTGGGATCCCTGTGCTATTGCTTACATTCCAGCAGGTACAGTAGGCGTTTTTTCAGGTCAGGTGTGCCCACCTCTGCCCCTGAATTTTGAACAGGGTGAGAGAGTTAGCTTGGCTGTCCTGCCAGCAGCACAGTTTCTTTTTCTTCTTCTACATCCTGGATTTGTGTGAGCTCATTTCCTGCAGTGGTTTTTGCAGATGAGGTTCTTGACAATTGCCATGTCATGCAACGTTTGGTGACCGCCAGCCCTGATTGAAGCATCAGCTTTATTGAGCCTGGGGAGAGTCGTGCCAACGCTATTCTCTGCCTTTGTGTGTGGCTCTTGTTTTAATGAGTGCAATTAATTGAGTGGTGCTGCATTGTTCCCCAGCAGCTAATTTTAGGCAGCCTGGGCTGATAGTCATTGCACGAATAAAATGAATATGCAACGCTCATCCTTAAGGATCTATTTTTAATGCTGGGACACTTCTCCAGTTTGGGGCTGACATATCTAGGGCAGTGTTGCTCAACAGCTGGAAGATGTAGGGCTTTATCTTTCAGAATTGCCCAACATGCAGGAACTAGATCAAGAATTGTCCGCTACTCAAATCTGGTGCGATTGGCTGAGTTGGCACAGAATGAGGAAATCGAACACATTTGCAATTTGTTACATGAGAACAGGCTGCCTTAACTTATATCTATGGAGATTCTCAGTCATCCAGGTCATGGTTGTCTCAAAGGTGCTTTTTTCAAGAGGCAACTGGACTTTCTGGTTTTTCCTTTGAAGACGTTTCGCTTCTCATCCAAGAAACTTCTTCAGTTCTGACTGAACGCTGGAAGATGGAAGGATTTGTATTCCTTGCAGTCGTCTTGGTCATTAGCATTCTTCCTGACAACTTAATTATCTCACCCAATAATGAATTATCAATAGTTTTTTCTTCTATGACTTTGCCTTGTGCAACTTAAGTTTCAGGTAGGGACAGACAAGATATATTTATCTGTAGCATTTGTACAGCTGTCCATCTCACAATAACTGACTCTGGGTAGCTTACAGGATTAAAAAGAGAACCCTTGCAAACATGGGCACCTTTTGGTTCTCCAGGATAAACAAGTAATCACGAACCACCTATAGTACTCTGTTTCTTACAAAATAAGATAATGAGCCCAATCTGGCTTTTGAGTGCATAGCAATAAGGCCAAGTGCTTATTTCAGGGTTCAAAAAAAATCTAAGGGTCTTAAATTTCAGGGAAACATGGTAGCAGAGCCCATGTCTATCCTGATCCAGAAAAAACCTGGCGCCCCCCCCCCTTTTTTTGGTGTGTGTCTGTGTGTATTATTATTATTATTATTTATTAAATTTGTATGCCGCCCCTCTCCATAGACTCGGGGCGGCTCACAACAGTAATAGAAAAACAATGTACAATACAAATCTAATGATTAAAACTAAAAACCCATAATTTAAAAAGCATGCACACAACATACCATACATAAACAATATAGACCTAGGGAAGTTATCTCAGTTCCCCCATGCCTGACGGCAGAGGTGGGTTTTAAGGAGTTTACAAAAGGCAAGGAGGGTGGGGGCAGTTCTAATCTAAGGGGGGAGCTGGTTCCAGAGGATCGGGGCTGCCACAGAGAAGGCATACATACATACATACATACATACATACATACATACATGCATAAATCAACATCAATATATGAACAGTGTGGCAGTTGGGTATGATTCATTTCGATACAAATAATGACTTAATAATATTTGTTACATTAGTCAAACTTTTGTAATCTTAGTGTTAATACATATTTATATGGAAATATAATCCTTCATTATTGGGTTTGTTCAGAATTTCAGTGTGCCATTCTAATGCCTATCACAATATTATTTGAGCACCCATAGTAATACCATCTTTCAACCTCTAATCTTTCCTTGCGATTATTGCTTTTATTCTATTGTATAAAAATGTGTATGCTAACATTCCCCCTATTTCTTATTTCTACCCCTATTCAAGCTTCTAGGGAGGCCACCATGACTAGTCCTAGTGTTGGCTCACAAGTTTGTATTGAAGTATGGTCTTTCATTGTTTAGTTGTTCAATGGGAAACATCCTGGTTTTCAGTACTTCACAAAAGACTTAACAGGATTACGGCCCCTCCGAATCGCCAGATTTCAGCGGTGAAATCCATTTTTTATATCATTGGTTCTATGGGCATGGCTTGGTGGGCAATGCTTGATGAGTGTGGCAGGGGAAGGATACTGCAAAATCCCCATTCTGGGGCCACTCAGAGGTGGTATTTGCCAGTTTTTTGAACTACTCAAAATTTCCGCTACCGGTTCTCCAGAACCTGTAGGAACCTGCTGGATTTCACCCCTGGGTTTTGTGCCTGTAACATTCTGTCCATGACGTACAGTGATACCTCGTCCTATGAACTTAATTGGTTCCAGGATGAGGTTTGTAAGACAAAACAATGTTTCTCATAGGAATCAAGAGAAAAGCGATGAATGCATGCAAGCCCAAAACTCGCCCCTTTTGCCAGCCGAAGCGCCCATTTTTACGCTGCTGGGATTCCCCTGAGGCTCGTCTCCATGGGAAACCCCACCTCCGGACTTCCGTGTTTTTGTGATGCTGCAGGGGAATCCCAGCAGCTCAAAAATGGGCGCTTCGCTGGCAACGGAAGTCCGGAGGTGGGGTTTCCCAGCAAGGGAGCCTCAGCGAAATTGCAGCATTGCAAAAACACAGAAGTCCTCGAAACCCTACCTTCCTACTTCCATGTTTTTGTGATGCTGCAATTTCGCTGAGGCTCCCCTCGCTGGGAAACCCCACTTCTGGACTTCCGTTGCCAGCGAAGCGCCCGTTTTTGCACTGCTGGGATTCCCCTGCAGCATCGCAAAAACATGGAAGTCCGGAAGTGGGGGAATCCCAGCAGCGCAAAAACGGGAGCTTCGCTGGCAACAGAAGTCCAGAGGCGGGGCATCCCAGTGGCGGCGGCTTGGGGTTGTAAGGTGAAAATAGTTTGGAAGAAGAGGCAAAAAAATCTTAAACCCCGGGTTTGTATCTTGAAAAGTTTGTATGACGAGGGGTTTGTAAGACAGGGGGTTTGTAAGATGGGGTATCACTGTATCTGGTTTTGGAGGGTACCTACCCAAATCAAGGAAGGAGGTTTTCCTGGAAGGAAAGTGCAGGATATCTGTGGTTGGAGAGGCAGGGAAGGAAAATGGGAGGTAAGGGGACCCGGTATATGGTTGCACAGGAAGTGAAAAAAGGAGAAAGAGAAGGTCCCCCAACTTTGCCTTCTTCTCCTCATCCAGATTTCATTATGTCCGATTCGTGGAAGCATTCCAGATTTTACGTTCTGCAGAACTCTGGCTGAGTCACAAAAATTTGGCAGAGTTTTTGCAATGCAGTAATTTGTTCCATCTATGAAACAAAACATTTTCCCCCTCCCCCCACCTTTTTTTTTTTTTTTTTTTTGCATTTCAAATCCTGGAGGACAAGAACGGACCCCAGAGATGTGACAAATCGGCAGTGAAATACTGAAGGTTGAGCCAAGTAGCGGCGTACCGGTAGTGGTGGCTGCCAGTGGTAGTGGCAGAAGCACGAGGCTCCGCCCACCCACACGGAATGTCGCTGTTTTCTTTTTTTAAAATCCTATGCAAATGCACAGAGGGTAAAAAAAGCCCACTCAACAGTGGGGTGCACTTGTGCTTCCAAACCAGTAGGGAAGGTAAGAAGATTTCATCCCATTGTAAATAGGAGCAGGGTTACAGAAATTTGGATAGTTGGGAATTTCTGCTGGACAGAATTTACAAGGGACGAGGAAACTGCAAGCTACCATGGATTATTGACCTTTGGAAAACATTTCTGAAAGTTTTCTTCCCCTGTGGGATTTTGTCCCCATAGTTTGGGACTGACTCTCAGCAACAAGGAAGACATGTGTACAGTAATGGGATGCTGCCCCCATGGGATGGAGGGGGGAACGCAGTGGGGGTAGTACGTTTATGCACTATTTATTGAATACTTAATAGATTTTTTAAATTGTCTTTCCTTCTCTAGTACCTTAGTATGATCCTTAATTACTTTTAAAATCGGAAATAATTAAGCAGTATGTTTTTACCCATAAGCACTTTAATTGTTTTAAAGAAAATTGAGCTACTTGCCTAATCTGTTATCATGCTGAACCTTGTGGGTTACTGTGCTCGTCAACAAATCATGCTGTCTCTCATTTGTCCTTTTTGTGGCTATTCAAATAATGTGACTTAATCAAATGAAAAAGAGTCCAAGCACCTATTTGAAAACTTATCTTGGTTGGTAAGCCCCTCCCACCCAGTCACATGACCTTTAAGCTACTCCCCCATCATATGATTGTCAAGCCATTCCTGCCTGGTCACATGACCATCAAGCCACACTCACAAAATAAGGGGATGCCCACAGTAAGGCAGTAAAAACTTTGGCAACCCATCACTGGGTAGTAGTTAAAAAAAAGGATCTCCTCTCTTTCTAATTTCCCCTCCTTGTCTTTCCCTCACAGCCAAAATGTTGGCTGGTGATCCTTCTCATTTAATCATGTCTGGCTGTAGCATCTCTTAACGTTCAAAATGACAGCAAGGTTTTCCTTTTTAGCCACTTCCCTGCTTCAAACTTGACCTCAATATTTCTGGATGCTTTTGTTGACCTGTCGTCTTTATTCAAGCTCCTGAGCTGAACTGGGCTGACCCTTCTGTCTCTAGGAGTTTGTGGAAATCTTGGATGTTCCCATTGGCAAAATAAGGTTATTGCACGTACAGTGGTACCTCTACCTAAGAACGCCTCTACTTACGAACTTTTCTAGACAAGAACCGGGTGTTCAAGATTTTTTTGCCTCTTCTTAAGAACCATTTTCTACTTAAGAACCCAAGCCTCTGAAACTGTAACTGGAAAAGCCAGGACAAAGCCTCCGTGGGGCCTCTCTAGGAATCTCCTGGGAGGAAACAGGACTGGAAAAGGTGGGGAGAAGCCTCTCTGGGGCCTCTCTAGGAATCTCCTGGGAGGAAAAAGTACCGGAAAAGGCGGGGAGAAGCCTCCATGGGGCCTCTCTAGGAATCTCCTAGAAGGAAACGTGGCCTCCACCCTCCCTGTGGTCTCCCCAATCGCACACATTATTTGCTTTTACATTGATTCCTATGAGAAAAATTGCTGCTTCTTACAAACTTTTCTACTTAAGAACCTGGTCAGGGAACGAATTAAGTTCATAAGTAGAGGGACCACTGTACTTAAAAAAACCAAGAACCCACTAAGACAAGAACCTATGCAGTGTAGAGATTAAGGTGCTGGGCTGGGAACAAGGAGGTGGAGATTCTAGTCTTGCTTAAGACATAGGAGCCAGCTGGGTGATTTTTGGGCCAGGCACTGTCTCAACCTTAGGATGGTCGTTAGAAAAGCATGGTGATGTTACCTAGCTGGGTCATGAAATGTCTGCAAGTAAACAGCCAAGCTCAGAGGGCCAGTGGAGTCTTCATTTTAACCTGAGCTACGTATATTGAATGATAAAAATATATCTACCATATTTTCTGGAATATAAGACGCACCCCTTTCTTCCCTAAAAGAGGCTTATAATTTGGGTGCGTCTTATACACTGAATGTAGCTTTTTTCTCTTCAACCCTAACTAGCTGCTAATGATCTTCCCAGCTCTTACCTTGCAGGCTCTTTCATGGTTTCTCTCCGCGAAGAATGTTTTCCAAGCCCTAAGTCTTTGCAGGGTTTTTTTCATTGCTCTACTTGCTCTGAATAAGTTTCGCTCCAGCCCTAACCAGATGCTAACAATGTTCCCAGCTCTTACCAGCTTGCATGCTCTTTCATTGTTACTCTCTGTGAAGAATATTTTCCAAGCCCTAAGCCTTTGCAGGGTTTTTTCCCCCATTGCTCTATTTGCTCCAAATGTTTCTTTCATTGTTGCTCTCTCCAAATAAAGTTTTTTTAAAGCCCTAACCAGGGGATAAAATAATGTTTGAATGTTATTATATTGTAAATTTATAAAACAAAATAAGAAAGGAAGGAGGGAGCAAATATCTCTCCAATAGTTATTTTATTTTATTTTTCTAATTCTAAAATTCCTTTTGTTTTTCTTCTGTTATGTATTTTCTTTTCTTTTTTTCCTCTTTCCTTGAATGTGTTTATATCTGTTTTTCATTTTAGGTTTTTATATTGTGCATTTAAAAATAAAATATTTTTTAAAAAATAATGTGCTGGCTAAGAATGTTAGCCAGATGAATACCTGGTAAGCAGATTCTTTTCCCTATTTTCGTCCCCAAAAACTAAGGTGTGTCTGGTACTCCAAAAAATATGGAAACTATCTGCTCATCCATACAGAACCAGTGGTCCATCACTTTAAATACATTCATCCTGTCCTAAATGAGTTTAGGAAGATTAGGAAGTTAATTGGGGGAAAGATCAAAAGCAACATGAGAAAATATTATTTTACTGAAAGAGTAGTAGATCCTTGGAACAAACTTCCAGCAGACGTGGTTGGTAAATCTATAGTAACTGAATTTAAACATGCCTGGGATAAACATATATCCATCCTGTTGTGGTTAGCTCTGGACCAGCTCCTGCCCCAAGGACTGTGGATGTGGGGGAGATGCTGCAGGCCTGTTTTGCCCCCGGTGGAATCTGCTGATGAAGGCTCCTCTGACCAAGAAGACATGAGTGACAGGGAGGAGGAGAGTGTGGCAGATAGCTCAGAAGGAGATCAATTATCTAGCTCCTCCTTGGGTTCAGAACAAGAGTTAATGATACAGCCACGCATGCGGAGAGCGATGCATAGGCAGCAACAACAACTGAGAGATTATTATCAAAGAAAATGAGGCCACCTGTGGTTGGGTGGGGCTGTGGTAATTAGTGAGGCTGCTATAAAGAGCAGCCTGTGGGTTTGGCCATTGTGGAGGATTATCTGATCGTTGTGTTTCGTGACTGCTTTACTGACTTGGACCTTTTGTGTGCTGATGTTTCCCCGCTTTGAAACTAAACCAGGGCAAAGTGTGTTTCACTTTGTGAAAGAAGAAGGACTGTGAATTGCCTCACAGCTGCAAGCTAAGTATCACAGAACTGATAAGGGACTTGTACAAATTACCAGTTTGTTTGGAGACGAGTGCTCTTTGCTATCCCAAAAGAGGGCTTAGGTTAAGTGAATTTTCATTATAAAGAACATTGTTTTGAATTTTCAAACGTGTGTGTGTCTGAAATTGTATCTGTGCATTTTTGGGAGGATTCTACCAGAGAGCTCGACAGAACACATCCTAAGATAAAATACAGAAAATAGTATAAGGGCAGACTAGATGGACCATGAGGTCTTTTTCTGCCATCAGTCTTCTATGCTTCTATGCTTCTAAGATGCTGCTGCTGACAGTAATAATAACAATTAATGTGGAGGATTCATACTTTAGTCATTGTTCTATCCCAAATCCCTTCAGCCTTGTTTCCAAAGAGCTTTTCTGGGTTCAGATTTATTTCTCCTCCTCCGAACAATTCTCTGAATAATAACTGCCTGGATTGACTTCTCCACTGCATAGATCTTTGTTCTTCAGTTTGCTTTGAGGCTTCTGATTATGACGACGGGGCCAGAAAATCAGCCCCTGTCTCCAAAGAGGCTGGAAAATCTGATTTGGTTTCCTTTGAGTCTTTGTTCGGAATGGCCATAATTTTGGGGCTTCTGGCTTCTGTTGTTCCGAAATTGCATGTGGGATTGTCCAAAAGAACAAAGCTTGGAGGGTCCCCTGCTTTAAGAAGCACTTAGTTTTCCTGTCCTCTTTGTCTCTTTTCTAGACCAAGGACGTCCCACCAACTTTGGGCTGTCAGGCATTTTTAGAACGTTGAGGATATACTGTGAGCTCTTTCATAAAATAGCTGCTGGTGGGCCTTCCCCATTCAGAAAATAATTGCAGTAGGGGGAGGAAGAGAGAGTGTGACTGTTTACAAAGCACTAATTTATTAGAATGTTACTTGCCCTTTATGGGACAACTCAACATCCCTCCTGCTTATTCTTGGACAGGTTCGACAGGTTGGGCACACATCCAAATAAAGCTATGGGCTGCATCCATTCATCACTTTCACATGGTGTTGTAAGCTTGTGGCACCTTATGGGCTCCAAAGGAATTCTTAAAAAATCAAGGAGAGGCTGTCGCCTTTCCTATCTTTTTTTTTAAATTAAAAAAATGTGTTAAATTTCTATTTATCAATAGGAATTTGGTATTAAGGAATTAGAATAAATATAATGTGTAACTAGGAGGAAAAAGTATGGAATTGGGATTAGAACTAGTATTATGCAAACTATTTGTTGTTCAAAACTTTTATTGTCGATATTTATTTATTGATACTTAGCATCACAAGGTTAACTTAGAAATTAACAGACATATAGGATTACAGCTTAGTTGTCACTACAGACCAGTGTTTCCCAACCTTGGCAACTTGAAGAGATCTGGACTTCAACTCCCAGAATTCCCTAGCCAGCATTCACTGGCTGGGGAATTCTGGGAGTTGAAGTCCAGATCTCTTCAAGATGCCAAGGTTGGGAAACACTGCTATACAGTACAGTGATCCCTCGATTTGCGCGTTCTCGATTAGCGCGAAACGCTGCAACGCGGTTTTTCAAAAAATATTAATTAAAAAATAATTAATAATAAAATAATCAAAATAATAATCAGTCTTCTATGTTTCTATGTTTCTTTAATTTAAAAGCTTGCGAGGATCATTTCCCGCACGCACGCGCACCATCCACCACCTACCCTCTCCTCACACGCACACACAGCACGTTTGTTTCGGACGTCCAACCTCCTCCACAATTCCCGTCTCGGGGTTGCACCTTCGGGGGCATCGGAGGCTGCCAACTGAGCACGACTTGCCAGAAGTTTCGTGACTAGAGCGCGTTTGGATAGGAAAAGACGGACGGGGTGGGAAAGGGCGGGAACGAGGACGGGCGACGGCGATTGTCTCATCTTCCCGAGCGAGAAGAAGAAGAAGAAGCGGTGCCAGTCCCGCCTTCCTGTTGAAGGGATAGGGCTGTCCGGAATTCCCTCCCTGTCACAGGAGAAAGCTTCAGTTTCCCCTTTGCCTTTACCCCATCTTCGGCTCCTCGCTGCTTCCGCGCGGAGCAGATCAGCTGTTGGGCGGCTGAAGGAACCTTCCCTTGGTCTTCCCCGCCGCCCACACGCAAACTCCACCATCTGCGCATGTGCGGCCATGAAAAAAATGGCGCACATGCGTAGATGGTGTTTTTACTTCCGCATCCAGTATAACGCGGAAATCGGTTAGCGCGGGAGGTCTTGGAACGTAACCCCCGCGCTAACCGAGGGATCACTGGTATACAGATTTGCCTGAACTTTTAGCTGTCAATATATAGAGACAGTATCTCCTGAGTCCCAGGAGAAGGATGGCATAGAAATCAAATGAATGAATGAATGAATGAATGAACCAATGAATGAATGAATGAATGAATGAATGAATGAATGAATGAATAAATTTGTGGGTTTCATGCTTTTTTGTTTCTTTTCTTTTTTCTTTTTGGTGTGGGTGTGATGTTAGTTGTATTGTTTGTAAAGTTGGTGTTTCATTTCCTTTTTCTTTTAAAAAAATAAATTTTATTATTTTAAAAAGCTAAAATAACTTACAATATATACAATCATAATGTAGTAATAAGCAAGCAAGCAAGTCAACAAAAGAAAGACAAAAAAAGAAAACGAAAAAAGAAAACAAAAAAAGAAAACAAAAGCAAAAAAACGAAAACAACGCCATTTAAAAAGAGAAATAGCTCTCTTGACTGTCCCAATCTTTATTGTTTCTTATCAAATTTTATGCAATTATTCATATCATTTAACACATTTTACATATCATAACTGGTCTTATATAGTTTTTTATATTTCCTCTTCAATTTATTGTTACTAAATACTTTGAACTATAATTAATTCACTACTCCCTTGTGTTAGGATGTTCTTCTATAGTAGTTATTCTGTTCTAACTCATTGTTATCTATACATATTCTACCATTTCATTTTGTTTCATTTTCTTTTTCAATGTCTTTTAAGAATGTAAATAAATCTAATAAAAAATATATTCTTCTAAAAAATAGATTTATACTTACCGACAAAGAAATAAAGGGAGACTTAGTATAAATCTATTTCAAGCTCTCGTCGGCTAGCCATGGGCTTCAAAGTCAGGCTACTTGCATATTAGGTACAGGTACCGTGTTTCCCCGAAAGTAAGACAGTGTCTTACTTTCTTTTTACCCCCAAAAGCCCCACTACGTCTTACTTTCGGGGTATGTCTTACATTGGAAAAAAATTGAAAGGGTCGCGTTCCCGAAGGCATCTCCCCAGAGTCCACAAGGGCAGCCGCGGGACAGGAGCCTCGTGAGCCCTTTTCCAAGTTCAACCTCAGGGCTCCAAGCGGCGTGCACGCGTGGAGCCGCAGACGCGTGTCGGGGAAGCGTGTGTCTGGAGGGGAGGAGCCGCTCTGTGCAGTTGGGCAGCCCCACCTGCCTGCCGGAAAGGAGACGGGCGAAGGAGGGCGCAGCTCCGGCCGCTCGCCTCGGAGTCGGTCAGCCTCGCTGGCCGCTTGCAGCCGAGCCTCGGCAGGACTCGGTTGCTGGGACGAGCACCTTCGCTGCAAGCCGCCGCCCGCTCGGCTCGCTTCGGACCAGCGCCGTCCTTCGCTTTGCCAAGCCGGGGAAGAGGCGGTGGCGCCGCGGCGAGGCGAAGGCGAGGGGCGCGCGGGGAGCTTGGAAGCGACGTCATCGGGCTCCCCCCCCCGGCAATACCCCCGTGTTTTCCCGAAAGTAAGACATATGTCTTACTTTCGGGGTACGGCTTATATTAGCCGACCCCCCTGAAACCCCCGATACGTCTTAGAATCAGGGGTGTCTTACTATCGGGGAAACAGGGTATTAACCTCTAAGTCATGGGCTCCCCTAACTTTTGCCAGTTGTACCAGGGGAGAGATTATTATTTATTTATTTTTTTTAAAATCAGGGCTACTTAGTCTAGCCAAATATGGGACTGCGTGAAGGCTCCTGGATTGGGGCTGAAAGGTGAAAGCGGAAGCAGTATGCTCCGTCTCATATTTGAATAGACCAGGTTGTCCTGATTAAAAGAAAACCAATTACAAGAATGTTTTATTAAAAAGATAGGTAGGGAAGGAAACTTATTTATATCCAGAATAAACCCCTCAAGGAACACTAATAAACTGTAAAACAGTAAGTCTGTGAGACTGGAGAATCTTTATCTCAGGGAGGAATGTGAGCAGCTTTGATCCTTGGCAGCAGCCTAGCCGCGAAACTGTTATATCTTAATTACCCTCACTGAGAAACTGCCAAGATTAACTCACATGCATGACTTCGGCTTGTGAAAATGAAACATAGAAGACTGACGGCAGGAAAAGACCTCATGATCCATCTAGTCTGCCCTTATACTATTTCCTGTATTTTTATCTTAGGATGGATATATGTCTATCCCAGGCATGTTTAAATTCAGTTACTGTGGATTTAGCAACAACGTCTGCTGGAAGTTTTTCCAAGGATCTACTACTCTTTCAGTAAAATAATATTTTCTCATGTTGCTTTTGATCTTTCCCCCTACAAGCTAAATTTTTGTACATAGAAATTTATATGTATGAAAAGACTGATTTGAAATATCAATGCGTGGATTCCTCCTTTGTTTTCAAGCTGCATAGGCCGGGATAGAACACACGTTTGGGAATCTGCTCTGTAGCTTTACTTTGTTCGCAATTCTGACATTGTAGAAGTTGGAATTGCCCTCAAACTAGTTTTAGATGTTTTCTTGAGAGAGAGTGAATTTTGTCCACAGATTTTATGCTTGTAAGGTGCTGCTGCTGTTCCCCATTGTTCTTTCTTTTCCCTTTTGGAAACTCCCTCTCTGCATAAGTACAGTTCTAAAATCTGCAATATTATGAAAGAATATATTGGCTTTCTTCCAAGTACTGTAGACTACAACTCCCACAATCCTTTTGTCTTGACTCTGCTTACAAGACAGATAAGATTTTAAGCTGAAATTGCTGATAGCTATCTGCACCCAGTTGTAAATCTGGACAAATACTCTTATACCCTGTTGTGGTTAGCTCTGGCCCAACTCCTGCCCCAAGGACTGTGGATGTGGGGGAGACATCCACATGCTGCAGGCCTGTTTTGCCCCCGGTGGAATCTGCTGATGAAGGCTCCTCTGACCAAGAAGACATGAGTGACAGGGAGGAGGAGAGTGTGGCAGACAGCTCAGAGGGAGATCAATTATCTAGCTCCTCCTTGGGTTCAGAACAAGAGTTAATGATACAGCCACGCATGCAGAGAGCCATGCATAGGCAACAACAACTGAGAGATTATTATCAAAGAAAATGAGGCCACCTGTGGTTGGGTGGGGCTGTGGTAATTAGTGAGGCTGCTATAAAGAGCAGCCTGTGGGTTTGGCCATTGTGGAGGATTATCTGATCGTTGTATTTCGTGCCTGCTTTACTGACTTTGACCTTTTGTGTGCTGATTTTTCCCCGCTTTGAAACTAAATCAGGGCAAAGTGTGTTTCACTTTGTGAAAGAAGAAGGACTGTGAATTATCACACAGCTGCAAGCTAAGTATCACAGAACTGATAAGGGACTTGTATAAATTACCAGTTTGTTTGGAGACGAGTGCTCTTTGCTATACCAAAAGAGGGCTTGGTTTAAGTGAATTTTCATTATAAGGAACATTGTTTTGAATTTTCAAACGTGTGTGTGTCTGAAATTGTATCTGTGCATTTTTGGGAGGATTCTACCAGAGAGCTCGACAGAACATACCCCAGAAATGATCAGGAAGACAGTCGCAGTTTTGCATATGAACTGGTGCAAAATTGAATTTTCTGGCTTCCAATGTTGAAGACCACACAAACTCGATGTGCTTTAAGAGACAGTTGAGAGGGGGGGGGGGGACTTGCTTGCTATGCCAACGTCTAGCACAGTGATTTTCAACCTTTTTTGAGCCATGGCACATTTTTTACATTTACAAAACCCTGGGGCACATTTGGGGGGGGGGGGGGGCTAAAAAAAGTTTGGACAAATTTTTTTTCTCTCTCTTCCTCCCTTTTGCTCTATTTCTCTCTCCCTCCCTCTTTCTCTCCCTTTTTTCTCTCTCTCTCCATCCCTCTTTCTTTCTGTCTCCTTTCTTCCTCCCTCTTTTTTGCTCTCTTTCTCCCTACCTCCCTCTACGTCTTTCTCTCTCCCACCTTCCCTCCCTCTCTTTCTCTCTCTTTCTCTCTCTCTCTTGCTCTCTCTTGCTTTCTTTCTCAGTCTTGTTCTCTTTCTCTCTCTCTTGCTTTTTTCTTTCTCTCTTGCTTTCTCTCTCTTTCTTTCTTTCTCTCTTTCTTTCTCTTTCTCTCTCTTGTTTTCTTTTTCTCTTTCTTTCTTTCTCTCTCTCTCTCTTTCTTTCTTTCTCTTTCTTTCTCTTTCTCTCTCTCTTGTTTTCTTTTTCTCTTTCTTTCTTTCTCTCTCTCTCTCTTTCTTTCTTTCTCTTTCTTTCTTTCTCTCTTGCTTTCTCACTCTCTCTCTCTCTTTCTCTCTTTCTTTCTTTCTCTCTTGTTTTCTTTCTCTCTCTGAGCTTTGTGGCACACCTGACCATGTCTCACGGCACACTGGTTGAAAAACACTGGTCTAGCAAACCTAGCCCATTAAAGCATGTCCTGAAGTCTATACTTTGATTTCCTCCCATAAAAGTGGGTGCAAATTCCCCTTTTGCATGGCAAAGAACCAAATTCTGAGACGAGCATGAGAAAGAAGAAAAAGTATCTGGCTGGTATTTCCTCCAAAACATCTGTTCCTTTCTGATTAGTATATAGAGATAAAAAGAGATTTATTATTTCTTGGAGCTTCTCTGATCTCAGATATTTTAAAAAAGCACAACAATCCAGAACCCTGTTGCTTATAAGCTGCCGTGTTTACTGTTAATTAAGCATTAAGGTGTCTCTTGTGTATATGTAATTATTTCCTATGGGTAAAAACGTAGCTTGGCTTCTACTTTTTTTTGCAACTGAGGAGTTCTTTGTAAAGGGTTGCTGCTCTGATAAAATCCAGTGCCTCAACATCCAGCTGGCGAAAAGGGAAGAAATTATCTTAATGTTCTGTCTGGGATAAAAGGGATTTTTCATTCCTACTTCAAAAAGGCAGCGTGTCACTAACGTTCTATGAGCAGCTCATTCGTTATGATGATGGTTTTTAAATTCATGAATTGCTCCTTCAGTTTTAAACTCTTATTCCCAGTATTTGGTGTCTCCTGGAATGGTATTCAGTATCAAAGATTTGCTGTGTGGTTCTCTATCCATGTATGAAAAGTTTATCATGGAAACATAGAAGACTGACGGCAGAAAAAGACCTCATGGTCCATCTAGTCTGCCCTTATACTATTTCCTGTATTTTATCTTAGGATGGATATATGTTTATCCCAGGCATCTTTAAATTCAGTTACTGTGGATTTACCAACCACGTCTGCTGGAAGTTTGTTCCAAGGATCTACTACTCTTTCAGTAAAATAATATTTTCTCATGTTGCTTTTGATCTTTCCCCCAACTAACTTCAGATTGTGTCCCCTTGTTCTTGTGTTCACTTTCCTATTAAAAACACTTCCCTCCTGGACCGTGTTGTGGTTCAGCCTGAGGCTGCTCAGGGACCGGCTGTGTCTCTGCTGGCTCCATGCCCGGAGGAGGATGACAGCACAGAGGAGGGGGCTGAACAGTCGGACGGGGGAGAGGAAAGTCAGGAATGGGATGAAGGAGAACAGCAGGAGAGCCCCGGGGGAGGGGCTCTCCCCAGCCAGTAGCTTGGAGTCATTAGGTGATGAAGCACAAGCCATCATTGACATGCGACAGAGACTTTCAGATCAGAGAAAGGAGCAAATAAAGAAGTATTATCTGCACTGAATTAGGAACAGCTGGGCTTGGGTGTGGTCCTCCTTAGCAGCGTTTAAAAGGCAGGCAAGCCCTTGAAGCCATGTGGAGTGTTATCAATTGGAGTTACAGTGTCCTGCTTTGTTCTCGGCGTCTCTGTTCCTGGCTTGTGGCCCAGCAGTTTGGAAGACCCTTGGGAGGTGTAGGTCTGCTATCTACAGCCTCCTATTGGCAGCAAGAATCCTGTATTGCTGCATGGACTTTTGCTTTCGTGGATATATCTGAAGATACACATTTCCCTGTGTTTTTTCTTGAATTTTATAAACTGCTTTTGCCTTTTATCGGTGTGTCTGGCTTCTCTTTTTGGGTTGGTATTGGCTTCCGGAGTGACCCAGACAGAACAGACCTTAACATATTTAAATGTTTCGATCATGTCCCCCCTTTTCCTTCTGTCCTCCAGACTATACACAGATTGAGTTCATGAAGTCTTTCCTGATACGTTTTATGCTTAAGACCTTCCACCATTCTTATAGCCCGTCTTTGGACCCGTTCAATTTTGTCAATATCTTTTTGTAGGTGAGGTCTCCAGAACTGAACACAGTACTCCAAATGTGCTCTCACCAGCACTCTATACAGCGGGATCATAATCTCCCTCTTCCTGCTTGTTATACCTCTAGCTATGCAGCCAAGCATCCTACTTGCTTTCCCTACCTATCCTTTCCTTCATACCGGAACCACAGGCTATTATCCCATTTTTTTACTGTAAACTTTTTTTAAAAAAATTCCCCACAGTTACCATATATACATCAATGTATATACCTTAAAACAGTGGTTCTCAACCTGGGGGTCAGGACCTCTGGGGGTCGAATTACTGTTTCAAAGGGTCACCTAAGACCAGGGGGAAAGACAAATTTCCCATGGTGTTAGGAACTAAAGCTTCTATTCTGGCGCCTTGGAATATATGTTTACAATCCGGCCAATCAGGCGTTTACACTGGGGGTGTCCCTCTGAACTGCCTGCCAATCAGCTTAAAGCTCTGTTGGGAGAATTAGTGCTAGATTTATGGTTGGGGGTCACCACGACATGTGGAACTATATTAAGGGGTCACGAGTCACGACATTAATAAGGTTGAGAATCACTGCCTTAAAACATACCAATAACATACATAATTATATACTACTCAAAAAAAATAAAGGGAACACTCAAAGAACACATCCTAGATCTGAGTAAATGAAATATTCTCATTGAATACTTTGTTCTGTACAAAGTTGAATGTGCACAACAGCCTGTGAAGTGGATTGTCAATCAGTGTTGCTTCCTAAGTGGACAGTTTGATTTCACCAAAGTTTGATTTACTTGGAGTTATATTGTGTTGTTTAAGTGTTCCCTTTATTTTTTTCGACTGGAACAACGCACGTGCGCGCACACATCTCTGGAACTTTAAAAAAAAATTATGCTAAGCTTTTGTCAGCCCCTGCTGACATCGTCAGAGTGTAAAATTCCATATATACATATAAGGTTGTATGAATGTGTGGATATGTATGTTGTGCGTGCATGTGTGTGTCCATAGCTCTTTATTTTACCTGAAAGGAAACATTTCTAAAAAAGCATTTCTCTCTTTAAAAAGAAATGCTACTTGCTCTTCTGCCTTATCTGTGCCTTGTCCTTCTTTCCACAGTTATTGAAGTATTTTCCACTTCCGGCAGAAACTTCGGCCTCCGTTTCTTTCCTTCCACTTGGGTGAGGTTCAAACAGTCATGGAGTTAACCATACTCTTTGCCATGCTTTCCAGTGTCTAACCCCATAGAGCAGTGTTTGGCAACTTGAAAATATCTGGAATTCTGGGAGTTGAAGTCCAAATATCTTCAAGCTGCCAAGGCTGGGAAACACTGCCATAGAGCATATTGCACTTAGCTGAAATGCAGTGTGTTTGATTGGATTTGGAGGGGTTTTTTGGGTGTGTGTGTTGTTTTGAACCCAGCTCTTGGCTTTATAACCCATTTGTATTATGACTTAATGCAGTGTGTGAAACTGGCTAAAGTGGCTTATGGATCAAGCCAGTTTTAGGCTAACCGCCACTTAACATGTGTGAATCCTGCCACTGACATTCAAGGCTTGGAAGAAGAAACCTCATCCTTTGATATATAAATTGTCAATGTTTCTGTTTATCTGAATTTGTCCTTCCTATTATTATTATTATTATTAATATTAATGTTGTTGTTGTTGTGGTCCTATTTTTCTGCTTGCACTTTTAACATGCTTTCAAAGTGTTCGGGAACTTCAGATCGTGCAGAATGCAGCTGCGAGAGCAATCATGGGCTTCCCTAGGTATGCCAATGTCACAACAATCCGCAGTCTGCATTGGCTGCCGATCAGTTTCCGGTCACAATTCAAAGTGTTGGTTATGACCTATAAAGCCCTTCATGGCATCGGACCAGAATATCTCTGGGACCGTCTTCTGCCGCATGAATAATAATAATAATAACAACAATAATAATAATGATAATAATTTATTAGATTTGTATGCCGCCCCTCTCCGAGGACTCGGAGCGAATCCCAGCAACCAGTTAGGTCCCATAGAATTGGCCTTCTCCGGGTCCCGTTGACTAAACAATGTCGTCTGGCGGGACCCGGGGAAGAGCCTTCTCTGTGGTGGCCCCGACCCTCTGGAACCAGCTCTCTCCAGAGATTAGGATTGCCCCCACCCTCGTTGCCTTTCCTAAACTCCTCAAAACCCACCTCTGTCGTCAGGCATGGGGGAATTGAGACATCTCCCCCTGGCCTATATAGTTTATGCATGGTATGTTTGTGTGTATGTCTTGCTTTTTAAGTAAGGGTTTTTTAGATATTTTTAAATATTAGATTTGTTGTACATTGTTTTTATTATTGTTGTGAGCCGCCCCGAGTCTACGGAGAGGGGCGGCATACAAATTTAATAGATAGATAGATAGATAGATAGATAGATAGACAGACAGACAGACAGACAGACAGACAGACAGAGACAGACAGACAGACAGACAGACAGACAGACAGACAGACAGACAGACAGACAGACAGATAGTTGGCAGAAGCTGGGGCAAGCAACAAGCTCACTCTGTTATGTGGTGCTAGGGATTTGAACCACCTTTCTCTAGACTAGACATACCCAAATCCTGCAACCATTCTTCATATGTGTTAGTCTCCAGGCCTTAAATCACTTTAATATCGCTGCACCTTGAATGTAGCTAGAATTTGGTCAACCTTGCAGAAGACCTGACTGTCTCCTAGAAATGCCCAAAGATGGGGTAAGAGACAAATTCCTTGTGTCTCTAATCACTCTTGGCCAATAAAGAAGTCTAAAACCACGAGCTTATTGGAAGTGGAGTCAGTGCTTAACATCTAATTAACAGCTCTTAAGTAAGAGAAGCAGCCTGGGGCGTTTCTCCTAATAAGGTTGCAATACTTTTGACCCTTAGATAAGAGCAGACCTACTGGCGTTGGGAGTTTTATTTTTATTTCTAAAACGTTATGGTGCCTGTGTGAGAATCTCAGGACAGCTTCTATAATAAACTTCTATAATAAACCCACTGGAAAGAGTTGCCCAACAGATCTGCCCGTTTCCCAGAAAACACTTAAATCTTGAACGCTGCAGGTACATGGAAACACAGGCCTATATGAAAAGGTCTCTTTTCTTCTTCTTCTCTCTCTCTCTTTCTCTCTCTCTCTCTCTCTTGGCTCTTGTTCAGCTAAGCAGATATTACTCCTTTTGGCAAGCATTAAACTGTGAATATGAATGCAGGAAATAGTGGCTTAAAAGGATTGTATTTTTTCAAATGCTTTTGACCATCCATATTCTTCAATTTAGCCCTGAAAAGAAGCATGTGAGTGTCCCATGAGAGCTTTTTTCCCTTCTGGGTATAGGAACATATTCAAAGCGAGTAGATTGAATTGCCTGAATTAGACCGCTTTCTTTCTTTCTTTCTTTCTTTCTTTCTTTCTTTCTTTCTTTCTTTCTTTCTTTCTTTCTTTCTTTCTTTCTTTCTTCCTTCCTTCCTTCCTTCCTTCCTTCCTTCCTTCCTCTCTTCCTTCCATCCTTCCTTCCTTCCTTCCTCTCTTCCTTCCATCCTTCCTTCCTTCCTTCCTTCCTTTCTTCCTTCCATCCTTCCTTCCTTCCTTCCTCTCTTCCTTCCATCCTTCCTTCCTTCCTCTTTTCCTTCCATCCTTCCTTCCTCTCTTCCTTCCTTCCATCCTTCCTTCCTTCCTTCCATCTGTCCGTCCTGTCAATACATCACCTTAAGCGGGCAACAAGAAGTGAGAATCAACAGAAGAGGTCCTCACGTTAAGACCACAACTGAATCCCAAATGTCCATTGCTAAACAAGAGACTTAGTAAAATGTGCTACATAGCAACTCTATCATCCATCCATCCATCCACCTACGTAGTAAATGGTAACTTGTTGCTTGTATCCTTAAGATTTTTATTAATATTAATTGTTTCCTGATTGCTTATTTGACCCATGACAATCATTAAGTATTGTACCTCATGATTCTTGACAAATGTATCTTTTCTTTTTGTATACACTTGAGAGCATATGTACCAAAGACAAATTCCTTGGGTGTCCAATCACACTTGGCCAATGAAGAATTCTACTCTACTCTACTCTATTCTATTCTGGACAGGACAGGACAGAATTCTTTATTGACCAAGTGTGATAGGACCCACAAGTCTGGTGCATAAGCTCTTATTGTACATACAAGCAACAAAGTGATAGGTCAAATGTCATATAAATCATAGTTACAATAATTGATTATAAGATACCAGCAAAAAGTGACAACTCCTAAGATACCAATAGGAGAAGGTAGTAGGGAAGATGAAAAGAAGAGATAATAATAATAATAATAATAATAATAATAATAATAATAATAATAAGACGTGGTAGATAAATCCACAGTAACTGAATTTAAACATGCCTGGGATAAACATATATCCATCCTAAGATAAAATACAGAAAATAGTATAAGGGCAGACTAGATGGACCATGGGGTCTTTTTCTGCCGTCAGACTTCTATGTTTCTATGTTTCTAATAATAATAATATTTATTAGATTTGTATGCCGCCCCTCTCTGAAGACTCAGGGCAGCTCACAACATAAGATGAGGAATGCAAAGATGAAAAGGGTAATACCAATATATCCTACCGGTGTTTTCCCCAAAATAAGACCCTGTTTTATATTTTTTTGAACCCTGAAATAAGCGCTTGGCCTTATTGCCATGCACTCAAAAGCCCGATTGGGCTTGTTATCAGGGGATGTCTCATTTTGGGAAATGGCACTACATGGGTAAATGTCTTATGTATATGTATATATGAGCTCACACCCATAAAACATGCAAACAGCCATGATTTGCATGATGAAGGCAGGGTGCTTGTGTTGGCAGTTCCTCACAGACCCTCATGTCTTGCCTCGATGGTGTAGTAGTTAGAGGGCAGTACTACAAGTTACTTCTGCCGATCACCAGCTGCCAGCAGTTTGGCAGATCAAATCTCTGTAGGCTCAAGGTTGAACCTTCCATCCTTCCAAGGTGGGCAAAATGAGGACCCAGATTAATTGGGGCAATATGCTTACTCTCTGTAAACCACTTAGAGAGGGCTGTAAAAGCTCTGTGAAGCGGTATATAAGCCTAAATGCTATTGCTATTGCCAGACTCTTCAGCATTTCTGCAAGCATTGTAATTCCCATATTTACAGGTAGTTCAAGGATGAATGGACTCAGATGATTCAACTTCTATTAATAGAGCTTGCCTAAAGTGGTTTTATCATGGGCATCTTTACAATAGCAACAATAAATGGGTTCTGGTTATTTCTCCCATATTCAAAGCATCATTAGTTGAGCTCAGGATGATCCATTTGGTTTGTACTTAGTCTCCAGCCCTTGGGTTTCTAGTCAATAAGGCTATGGTAGTTTGCCCACATGATGTATTGTGTTGGATTTTATCCCAAGCAGAAGCTGGTTCTTCACCCAGACTTAATGAGGAGGCATGTGGGCATGGCTTGGTGGACATGGCAGGGGAAGGATACTGTAAAATCTCCATCCTCTCTCCACTCCAGGGGAAGGATACTATAAAATCTCCATCCTCTCTCTACTCCAGGGGAAGGATACTGCAAAATCTCCATCCTCCTCTCCACTCCAGGGGAAGGATACTGTAAAATCTCCATCCTCCTCTCCACTCCAGGGGAAGGATACTGTAAAATCTCCATCCTCCTCTCCACTCCAGGGGAAGGATACTGTAAAATCTCCATCCTCCTCTCCACTCCAGGGGAAGGATACTGTAAAATCTCCATCCTCCTCTCCACTCCAGGGGAAGGATACTGTAAAATCTCCATCCTCTCTCCATTCCAGGGGAAGGATACTGTAAAATCTCCATCCTCTCTCTACTCCAGGGGAAGGATACTGTAAAATATCCATCCTCTCTCTACTCCAGGGGAAGGATACTATAAAATCTCCATCCTCTCTCTACTCCAGGGGAAGGATACTATAAAATCTCCATCCTCTCTCTACTCCAGGGGAAGGATACTATAAAATCTCCATCCTCTCTCCACTCCAGGGGAAGGATACTATAAAATCTCCATCCTCTCTCTACTCCAGGGGAAGGATACTATAAAATCTCCATCCTCTCTCTACTCCAGGGGAAGGATACTATAAAATCTCCATCCTCTCTCTACTCCAGGGAAAGGATACTGTAAAATCTCCATCCTCTCTCCACTCCAGGGGAAGGATAATGCAAAATATCCATCCTCTCTCCACTCCAGGGGAAGGATACTGTAAAATCTCCATCCTTTCTCCATTCCAGGGGAAGGATACTGTAAAATCTCCATCCTCTCTCTACTCCAGGGGAAGGATACTGTAAAATCTCCATCCTCTCTCCACTCCAGGGGAAGGATACTGTAAAATCTCCGTCCTCTCTCTACTCCAGGGGAAGGATACTGTAAAATCTCCATCCTCTCTCCACTCCAGGGGAAGTATACTGTAAAATCTCTATCCTCTCTCCACTCCAGGGGAAGGATACTGTAAAATCTCCATCCTCTCTCCACTCCAGGGGAAGGATACTGTAAAATCTCCATCCTCTCTCCACTCCAGGGGAAGGATACTGTAAAATCTCCATCCTCTCTCCACTCCAGGGGAAGAATACTGTAAAATCTCCATCCTCTCTCCACTCCAGGGGAAGGATAATGTAAAATCTCCATCCTCTCTCCACTCCAGGGGAAGGATACTGTAAAATCACCGTCCTCTTTCCACTCCAGGGGAAGGATACTGTAAAATCTCCATCCCCTCTCCACTCCAGGGGAAGGATACTATAAAATCTCCATCCTCTCTCCATTCCAGGGGAAGGATACTGTAAAATCTCCATCCTCTCTCCACTCCAGGGGAAGGATACTGCAAAATCTCTATCTTCTCTACACTCCAGGAGAAGGATACTGTAAAATCTCCATCCTCTCTCCACTCCAGGGGAAGGATACTGTAAAATCCCCATTCCCTCCCCACTCCTGGGGAAAGTACACTGCTCAAAAAAATAAAGAACACATCCTAGATCTGAATGAATAAAATATTCCCATTGAATACTTTGTTCTCTACAAAGTTGAATGTGCTGACAACATGTGGAATTGTCAGTCAGTGTTGCTTCCTAAGTGAACAGGTTGATTTCGCAGAAGTTTGATTTACTTGGGAGTTATATTGTGTTGTTTAAGTGTTCCCTTTATTTTTTTGAGCAGTATATATTGTAGAAATCCCCAGCCAGAGATGATATTTGTGGGTTCTCCTAACTACTCAAACCTTCCGCTACCAGTTCTCTAGTACCTGTCAGAACTGGAATTCAGCCCACCCACCTAGATGTAATCCCGTCCTATATTGTAGTTTTGAGTTGGAGACTTTGGCCTGCCACGTAATAGAATGTAGAATGTATTAGCACTGTGGGAATTTAGGAGGGGCAGTTGCACGAAGGGATAGAGTACTAGCCATCACAAATTCATTCCTCACTCTTGGGGGAAGGATACCATAAATTCCTCCTAGATGATCAAGGTCATCCTTTGTTCAGCACCTGCTCGGACGTTGATGGGAGGATCGGACATGTTGCCAGAACCAGACTAGGCCATGTGATGAACTTTTGGGTGAGAGAACAGGGGATGAACATTAAACTGGATGGAGAAACCCACGGGAGTTCAGATTCGGGTTTTTCCAAGATGTGCTAACATGGCTCTGTTAATAAAATCGGAACTTGGAGGAAGGCCATGCCCTGGACTCTGATTTAATTCTCGGATGCTGTTTGGAACCTTGACGCTAACCCGAATCGACAGTATGCATGTGTGGGTGGCGTGAATTCCCACATTCTTTGACGTCACACACATACGCGGAAGGCGTGCCCACTGACATCTCCTGGGCTGGGCGAATGGCAGTGACAGAATATGAAGCCCGCCTCTGCTTGTGACTTGTGTATGGGATACGTAGGAGAAAGGAGAATTTCAGAAGTCGCGTTAAAAATAAACAGCGCCTTCCCAAGGCAACTCTGTAAAAATAGCCTGGTTCCTTTGGGATTGTCACAAAGGGGTTTCTGTCCCCCTCTTGTATTAGACAACTGTTTTGCTACCACTGACTGATTTCTGGGCACTCGGGCTTATTAAGAGAGAACTTTTATTTTTCCAAGAAAATGCATTTGAAAATGTTATATTTTTTTCCAGTGAACCTATGATCTAATCTTTTTTTAAAAAAAGAAAGATAATAAATCTCAGGAAATATTCCAAAGGAAATATTCCCGTTTCTCTCTAGGGACTGATGTAATGAATTCAATTTACGGATCATTTCCCATTCAATTAATCTTGCAGGTAAAATTGCAAAGGGCAGATATTGTTCCACTGTGTGTTTCATAAATAATAATATCATTTAGTGCTTGGTGCTACTCTCCGAGCTTAAGATCCTTCATTTCAACCCTGAGCTACAACTATTCTCCTTTCTTAGTGTTGGAAGAAATGCTCATTTGGGTTCAGTTCCAAGTAAGGAGAAATACACTGGAAACATGGGAGCTGCTTGGAAAGGTGGTTTATTGATGGGCAGAATCACATGGCTTAAGATCCTGGGCAGAATGGGCAAGGATGCTGAGACTGCCAGGGTTTTATGCCCTCTGTTGGGCTTTGAATTTGAGCTTGTGTTCTGATCGCTTGTCTGACTCCCATGGGGTCATGGAAAGGTCACCTTGTGTTGTGGTTAGCTCTGCTCCAGCTCCTGCCCCAAGGACTGTGGATGTGGGGGAGACATCCACGTGCTGCAGGCCTGTTTTGCCCCCCCCCCCCCCCGGTGGAATCTGCTGATGAAGGCTCCTCTGACCAAGAAGACATGAGTGACAGGGAGGAGGAGAGTGTGGCAGACAGCTCAGAAAGAGATCAATTATCTAGCTCCTCCTTGGATTCAGAACTAGAGTTAATGATACAGCCACGCATGCGGAGAGCGATGCATAGGCAACAACAACTGAGAGATTATTATCAAAGAAAATGAGGCTACCTGTGGTTGGGTGGGGCTGTGGTAATTAGTGAGGCTGCTATAAAGAGCAGCCTGTGGGTTTGGCCATTGAGGAGGATTATCTGATCCTTGTGTTTCATGACTGCTTTACTGACTTTGAGCTTTTGTGTGCTGATTTTCCCCCGCTTTGAAACTAAACCAGGGCAAAGTGTGTTTCACTTTGTGAAAAAAGAAGGACTGTGAATTGCCTCACAGCTGCAATCTAAGTATCACAGAACTGATAAGGGACTTGTACAAATTACCAGTTTGTTTGGAGACAAGTGCTCTTTGCTATACCAAAAGAGGGCTTAGTTTAAGTGAATTTTCATGATAAAGAACATTGTTTTGAATTTTCAAACGTGTGTGTGTCTGAAATTTGTACCTGTGAATTTTTGGGAGGAGTCTCCCAGAGAGCCAGACAGAACACTTTGTAAGTTGGCTTTTGAGTCCTAGTCTTGGTTGACTCTTCCTGAGTGATGATGTAATGAAAAGGCTTTGGGCAATTCCTACTATGGATCTGCCTGAAAGAGGCAGATCTTTGTTAGGTAGAATAGCCTGGCCCAGGCCTTAATAGCCCATTGACCCAGGGTGTGTGGGTGAATTTCTGTCTCCTTTCTAGGGGAAATATTCTGCCCTTTTAATATCCCCTAAAATATCTCATTTTCCTAAGAGACGGGCGAGTGCTGACTTTCTACACTAGTATTTAATTTGGCAGAGGTAATAATCCTCGGTTTACGACCACAGTTGAGCCAAAAATTTCCACGAGACATTTGCTAAGTAAGTTCTGCCTCATTTTACGACCTTTCTCGCCCCGGGTTGCTAAGTGAACCACTGGCAGTTATTAAATTAGTAACACGGTGATTCATTGAATGTGACTTCCTCATTGACTTTGCTTGTCAGAAGATCGCAAAAGGTGATCATACGACCCCAGAACATTGCAGCCATCATAAATATTGCCAAGCTTCGGAGAGGGGCGGCATACAAGTCTAATAAATTATTAATTATTACCATTATTCAGAATTTTGATCATGGGACCATGATCAAAATTCTAGCGGTCGTAACCATGGAAAATGATCGTAAGTCTCTTTTTTCCCAATGTCGTCGTAACTTCGAGAGGTCACAAAATGAACTGTTGCAAGTCGAAGCCTACTTATAATATCTTAATTGAGCTAGCTGAGCTGTGTTTGATAGCATTCGGGTGTTGTCAGGCTGAAGCAATCGTTTTGAGTTAGAGGCTTTGGCCTGCCACAAGTTAGAATAGTACTGTGGGAATTATGGAGGGGTGGTTGCGTGAGAGGGAAAGATACTAGCCACAACAAATTCCTTCCAGAGATTCAAGGTCATCTTTTGTTCAGTACCAGCCAGAAGTGGGGCTACCTTTGAAAAGTGTTCGGAAACTTCAGATTGTGCAGAATGCAGCTGCGAGAGCAATCATGGGCTTTCCCAAATATGCCCATGTTACACCAACACTCCGCAGTCTGCATTGGTTGCCAATCAGTTTCTGGTCACAATTCAAAGTGTTGGTTATGACCTATAAAGCCCTTCATGGCACCGGACCGGACTATCTCAGGGACCGCATTCTGCTGCACAAATCCCAGAGACCAGTTAGGTCCCACACAGTGGGTCTTCTCCAGGTCCCGTCAACTAAACAATGTCGCTTGGCGGGACCCAGGGGAAGAGCCTTCTCTGTGGCGGCCCCGGCCCTCTGGAACCAACTCCCCCCAGAGATTAGAATTGCCCCCACCCTCCTTGCCTTTCATAAGCTGCTTAAAACCCACCTCTGCTGCCAGGCATGGGGCCTTTACAATTTTATGCATGGTATGTCTGTATGTTTGTTTGGTTTTTATAATAATGGATTTTTAACTGTTTTTAGTATTGGATTATTATTATATGCTGTTTTATTATTGCTGTTAGCCTCCCCAAGTCTCCGGAGAGGGGCGGCATACAAATCCAATAAATAAAAATAAAAATAAAATAAGTACACGGGCAGATCGTGGACATTGAGTGAACTGTCTCAATGTTGTTTGAGGCAGGAAGGATTCCCTTGGGTACCATTTGTTGGGGGTCAAGGGAAAGGAGGGTTTGGCCTCTTGCTGCTCAAGATCCCCATGGACAATTGGGGGGCACAGAATGCTGTGTCTTTGGGCTTTGGCCGGATTGATCATGGCTCTTCTTATGTTCTTATGTTCTAACCAAAGTGGTCCACGTGATGAACTTGTGGGTGTGGGGATGAGGGGTGAACCTTAACCTGGGTGGAGAACTGTAGGAAAAGTTAGTATCAGTTTGACTACAGTTTGTATCCCACGACTCTTAATAAATTGGAGCTTGGAAGGAGGCCAAGGTTTGGATTCTGGTTTATTTCTCAGATGTTTATTGGGACATTGGCAAGTGTAACATGAGGATGCCCTTAAGAGTTAGTGGCATTTTAATGCACCAACTCTAGTTATGTGTGTATATGTGTGTATCTGTGTGCTCCATTTTGCAGGATATATTTTGGGGATTAGGGGAACATATTGGCCTCTTCTCTCCTATCACACTGGGCCTTTGTGTAGTGTGCCAGGAGTCCCTCAGAAAAATAGGAAGTCCTAGGGAAAAAACAACAACAACAACCTGATTTCATTTCCTTTCCTTCTCATCTAATTAAGATGACTTAACCTCAATTAAAACGATGTCTTTCCATGCACGTCCTCGTGTGCTGTAATTCAAATTTAAAATTAATCATGATTTGGGAGGTAGAGGGCACGCCTAAAGCCTTGCTTGTTGCACGTCTCGCTTCTATTATGGAAACAGACAACTCAAAGGCTGCAACTAATTGGAAATGTGGTTATGGATGGTCCTGGATGCGCGACTGCAACTGAGCTCAAAATTCGTATTGATAAGCAAAGGAGCTTTGTCCCATTCTACAGTCACCATCTTTCAACGACCCCATAATCCCTTACAGGGTGGAGCCTGGCCAACCGAATGAAGTTTGCAGAGCGTTTAATGGCCTGATGCCCTTCCTGTTGCCAATGAGGAGTTTTGTTAGCAGATTATTATTATTTATTAGACTTGTATGCTGCCCTTCTTCGAAGACTCGGAGCGGCTCACAGAATACAATACAAAAACAATATGCTTGTTTATTAATTAATTAATTAATTAATTCATTCATTCATTCATTCAATTTTTATGCCACCCTTCTCCTTAGACTCAGGGCGGCTTACAACATGTTAGCAAAAGCACTTTTTAACAGAGCCAGCGTATTGCCCCCACAATCCGGGTCCTCATTTTACCCACCTCGGAAGGATGGAAGGCTGAGTCAACCTTGAGCCGTTGATGAGATTTGAACCGCTGACCTGCAGATCTACAGTCAGCTTCAGTGGCCTGCAGTAAAGCACTCTACCTGCTGCGCCACCCCGGCTCATTAAAAATCTAATAGTTAAAAACTATAAACTAAGATCCCATTACATTAAAAAGCAGTCAACTAACTCAATCACATACACACATAACATTTAATGGTCAGAGAGGTGGGGGCATGATCTAACTGCCCCATGCCTGGTGACATAGATGAGTCTTAAGGCTCTTTTGAAAGGTGAGGAGGGTGGGGGCAGTACGAATCTCTGGAGGGATTCCAGAGGGCCGGGGCCACCACAGGGAAGGCTCTTCCCCTAGGTCCCACCAGATGACATTGTCTGGTTGACAGGACCTGGAGTAGGCCAACTCTGTGGGACCTAATTGGCTGCTGGGATTTGTGCGGCATATATTCTCATTGTGCCCAGGGAGATAAATATCTGCCTCTACCTAGAATTGAACTCACAGAAGGTGCAGATTCCTCCTGGTTTAGACCAGAATGTCTGAATCGTTAGCGACCCACAGCTGACATAATTTTGGCATCACGGATCCGGTTCTGTCTATGTTGGTCCATGCTCACCGCCATCTATTTTTCTGAATTTTTGGCCAATTTTCCTGTATTTAGGTGACTTCCCTTCATTCGATGCTTTGAAAAAAGTCTTCCCAACCACCCATGCGTTGTTACTGTTAGCACTATGTACATAACAGTTTGGGTTTGGCAATATGTAAACAAGCTAACCATGAATGCTTGTATGTATTGAAGCACTATAGCTTTAAGAGTTAGTGTTGGAGATTGCCAGAAGGGGGCGCCAGAAGCGTGATTCTCTCTCTCTCTCTGTTATTTCTCTTTTTGGTATTGCTGATTCATTGCTGTAGTAAGAATTGTGTGTTCGATGATAGTTTATGTATTTGTAAGCAATACAAGTAAGGCTTGTAGCATTGTTCATGTATTGAGAGTTATTGACTGATTTGACTGTGAATGACTGGACTTTTTAACTTGACTACGATATTTGCTAAAGTAAATACTATTTTATATGCTTTAATGTATCTGGTTTATATGACTGAATCATTTCTTGTATCTCCTGATTATCTGTTGGAATTCCACGTTTCCTTTGCACAGGTGCATCCTTGATAACTCAGGGGTCACTCTGCATACTCCTTAATAATTACTCACCTTTATTCCTTTGCCCGAAGCACAGCTGACCAGCTCCTCAGCTGTGTTTCGGGCAGAGTATGTGTGGAAGTGAAATCGTACAGGTGGACGCGAGCGTGCACGAAATGTCGTGATGTGAACCGGTGGCAAAGATAAGTGGAACCCACCCAGTATTGGGCAGCCACTTTCCATGCTAACTGGCTGGTTAGCATAGAGCCGGGGTGGCGCAGCAGGTAGAGTGCTGTACTGCAGGCCACTGAAGCTGACTGTAGATCTGCAGGTCAGCGGTTCAAATCTCATCACCGGCTCAAGGTTGACTCCGCCTTCCATCCTTCCGAGGTGGGTAAAATGAGGACCCAAATTGTGGGGACAATATGCTGGCTCTGTTCAAAAGTGCTATTGCTAACATGTTGTAAGCCGCCCTGAGTCTAAGGAGAAGGGCGGCATAAAAATCAAATAAATAAATAAATAAATGGTCCTTGGCGGCTGGTGCGGGTACTCCCAACATATGAGTGCACAGAAGCAAAAAAACAGTGAAAATAGCCAAAATCTTCCACAGAAGCCAAAAAACGGTGAATTTTGGCCTGGAAATCTGTCCGTTGTAATGTTCCCTGGCCAAAGTCTATCGTCATGCCGTTCTCAGGCAACTTCCACTGGCCGGATGGTGTCCCCCCACGTGGGGGGAGGAGCCCATGACTGAACCCACCCCTGGCTCATAGCCTGATTGTGAGGTGAGGGCTCCACCTCTAGGCCACCGTCCCACTCCTTCGTCCCACTCTACAATCTTTTCAGCAAATGATTGCAGTCGTTAGCGGAATCGCGCAGCCATTAAACGAATATGGTTTCTTCCCCCATTGACACTTTGCTGGTCGGAGGCCAGCTGGGGAGTCTCAATTCTGCCTAAGGTAGCTTCTCTCCCCTGATCCTGCCCAGCTATTTGGAGAAAGTAGGGTTACCAGGATGTGAGGAGTATCCAAAGCAGTGAAGGGTTGCAAAAGTTTTTACTACCACACTGTGGGCGTGGATTATTTTGTGGGTGTGGCTTGGTGGCCATGTGACCAGGTGGGAGTGGCTTGATGATCGTGTGACTTAAAGGTGGCTTAAGGATCATGTGCCTGGCTTAAAGGTGGCCAACGTGATGTCACTCACGTCAAGGGTTTGGGCTAGGGTTATGGTGCCTGGCCTCTCCTTGCCTCAAAGAGATACAATTTCCCCATCTATTTACTATTACTGAACATTCAAAATATACTACAGTGGTACCTCGACATACGAGTTTAATTCGTTCCAGACCCGAGCTCGTAAGTCAATCAACTCGCATCTTGAATGAATGCCTTTAGACTTTGTTTTTCACGCCGAGATAACCAGAAGCAAGGAGATTCTTGTGCCACCTAGAGGAAGCTCGGCTCGTATCCCGAATTTGAGCTCGGGTGTCGAACAGAAATTTCGCTCGCATCACGGCTCGTAACTTGTGGAGCAGCTCGTATCTAGAGGTACCACTGTATTTAATTCTATGTATATATGCCATATGTGTACATACATATTACACACAGGCACACAAACATATACATTATCTACTATATGTTGTAGTTAGCTCTGGCCCAGCTCCTGCCCCAAGGACTGTGGATGTGGGGGAGACATCCACATGCTGCAGGCCTGTTTTGCCTCCCCGGTGGAATCTGCTGATGAAGGCTCCTCTGACCAAGAAGACATGAATGATAGGGAGGAGGAGAGTGTGGCAGACAGCTCAGAAGGAGATCAATTATCTAGCTCCTCCTTGGATTCAGAACAAGAGTTAAGGATACAGCCAAGCATGCGGAGAGCGATGCATAGGCAATAACAACTGAGAGATTATTATCAAAGAAAATGAGGCCACCTGTGGTTGGGTGGGGCTGTGGTAATTAGTGAGGCTGCTATAAAGAGCACCCTGTGGGTTTGGCCATTGTGGAGGATTATCTGATCGTTGTGTTTCGTGACTGCTTTACTGACTTTGACTTTTTGTGTGCTGATTTTTCCCTGCTTTGAAACTAAACCAGAGCAAAGTGTGTTTCACTTTGTGAAAGAAGGACTGTGAATTGCCTCACAGCTGCAAGCTAAGTATCACAGAACTGATAAGGGACTTGTATAAATTACCAGTTTGTTTGGAGACAAGTGCTCTTTGCTATACCAAAAGAGGGCTTCGTTTAAGTGAATTTTCATTATAAAGAACATTGTTTTGCATTTTCAAACGTGTGTGTGTGTCTGAAATTTGTACCTGTGATTTTTTGGGAGAAGTCTACCAGAGAGCCCGACAGAACACTATATAAACTATATGCACAGCTCTTTTAAAATTATACACATGCGATAGGCCAAGTTGATCGAAGGAGCGATGGACGGAGACTCAGGGAGGGGGTGGCGGTAGGTAACGTGCAGAGAGGCAGGGATGTCGGTGGTCTTTTGCCAAAAACCTGAGCCTGGAACCGAGAATGAATACAGCTCCCCATGGGGATTTCTAGTGAAACTGATCTCTAGGAAAGGGACTACAAGAGGACCTTTGTCTCGGGCGGCTGCAGAGTCACGCCAGACCGTTGCAACAGCGAAGGATGAATAAGAAGAACAGCTCTGTTACTATGCAAATCCCTTCCCCGACACTTTCTCAGACCAAAAGCACTGAATTCCAGCGTTTCTTGATGAGCAAAGACCCGGGAGTCCAACGGCCTCTTTTGCACGTGATTTGAGTCTTTCCTTCGCTCATCCGGACCGGTGCAAATGAGTGGCTGCAAAGTTGCTCAGGTGTCCGTTTTAAAATGTAAAGGTTCAGAAACATTGCATTTGAAGTGACTGGGCCATAGTAGAATTTGTTAGCATTCCACACTGGGCTATATAACCAATGTTAGAATCCTAAACTTAGAAAACAGAGTATGTTTGTTTGTTTGTTTGTTTGTTTGTTTGTTTGTTTGTTTGTTTATGGATTGATGGATTGATGGATTGATGGATTGATGGATTGATTGATTTGATTTGTATGCTGCCCCTCTCCGAAGACTCGGGGCGGCTCACAAGAGCAATAAAAACAATATAGCAGTGGAACAAATCTAATATTAAAAACATGTAAAACCCTGTCATTATTTTAAAAACCAAACCGCATTTATACCAAACATAAAACAAAGTATAAAAAAGCCTGGGGGAAAGGTGTCTCAACTCCCCCATGCTTGGTGGTATAAGTGAGTCTTGAGTAGTTTATGAAAGACAGGAAGGGTGGGGGCAGTTCTAATCTCCGGGGGGAGTTGGTTCCAGAGGGCGGGGGCCACCACAGAGAAGGCTCTTCCCCATGGGGCCCGCCAAACGACATTGTTTAGTCGACGGGACCCGGAGAAAGCCAACTCTGTGGGACCTTATCGGTTGCTGGGATTGGTGCGGTGACAGTGGTGGTTGTTCAGCCAATAACACAGACTAATAAGTGGAGTATAAATATTATTTACAATGTATACAATAGATTAATCAGTAAACAGTCAACTACATACATATCCAAGTCAAGCAATCATATACAAACCAGATATCGGAATATACAGTTCTATACATATAGCAGCTAACCAATAATATTCTCACACAGTTCCATACAATATCATAAGTATAATACATAGATAAATGTTTAGCACATAGCAAGTCTATAGTATAGTCACAAAGACAAAAC
Organism: Erythrolamprus reginae; assembly: GCF_031021105.1. Classification (NCBI taxonomy): domain Eukaryota; kingdom Metazoa; phylum Chordata; class Lepidosauria; order Squamata; family Dipsadidae; genus Erythrolamprus; species Erythrolamprus reginae. Next base: position 19,985,304 of record NC_091959.1, on the reverse strand, counting down.
TAAAGAGAGTGAGATCAGAGAATTAGTAATTGCAAGAGCAATAGAGCAATAGCAAGCATTAGCAATACTAACCACAATAGCAACCAACAGCAACAGAGCAACACCTCTAACTACCTTTTATGGCTAATTGCAGCCCCAGTCCTAAAGTAACATTACAGTGATCCCCCGATTATCGCGAGGGTTCCGTTCCAAGACCCCTCGCGATAATCGATATTTCGGGATGTAGTGGTGCAGAAGTAAAAACACCATCTGCGCATGCGCGCCCCTTTTTCCATGGCCGCACATGCGCAGATGGTGGAGTTTGCGTGTGGGCGGCGGGGAAGACCGCCCAACAGCTGATCTTCTCCGCAGCGCGGCAGCAGTGAGGAGCCGAAGATGGGGTTTCCCCGTTGCCCAGGCAACGGGGAAACCCCATCTTTGGCTCCTCGCTGCTGCCGCGCTGCGGAGCAGATCAGCTGTTGGGCGGCCGAGGCAAAGGGGAAACCCCAAGATCGCTTGCCGCTTGCCCGTTCGCCCGCCCGCCCGGCTGCTCGCTTGCCGCTCGAGAGCAAGAGGGGGAGAGATAGAGAAAGAGAGAGAAGGAAAGAAAGAGATGAGAGAGGGAGGAAGAGAGTGTGAGAGAGGAAGAAGCAAGATAGAGAAAGAGAGAGAGAAAGAAAGATGAGAAAGGAAGGAGTGACGTCATCGGGTGGAAAAATCGCGATATAGCAATTAGCAATGATCGAGATCGCGAAACTCGGGGGATCACTGTATACTAATTCCTCCAAACATATATTGCTGGTTAGTTAGTATATTGACAAACCCAACCAGTGAGGTACGTAGTACTGACAGAATTCGTAGAAGTTGGGCTCAGTAAATTGGGTGTTGTCCCAAGCATTTTAGTTTAGTAAAGAAGTAAAAAATACCAGCAAATACACATTGAACTCATTGTTCCTTTTAAACCAATAGTCCTGAAACCAATAGAGCCACAAAATTAAGCTATATTCTCTTGGTCTTCTGAGTAATTTAGATTGCACGGATCAAGGTATTGTACTTAATCATTAGATTTACAGTATATCTCGGCAGCATTCCATTTTGGATTGTTCGCAAAAAAATGCATAGAATTGCTGCATTTTATCGGCTTATTCTAATATCTTCTTTTAAAGGATCGCCAGTCCTGAACTATGATCCATACGCCTGTATATTTAATTAAAACCTCTCTGAGGACCACAAATAAATATAGCAGTGTTGTAGGATTACGTGGAGCTTAATAAGGATAGTTATTTTTTGTCTTATATTGAGCCCTATTGATTGATGGGCCTTGAATGTAATTAAATAAATTATGTATTTGGGGTCATTAAATCAGAAAATGTAGTTTGCCTTGTGTAATTGTGTGTCTTCATTTTGCATTTTGGTGAAGAGGTGAAATAATCATTTTGCTATATACCTTCTTTTGCTATATACCTTTGTCCGCTGTTGAGCTTGAAACACTTTTGCTGTAGAGGAAAAGGGAAATTGTCTTTTAAAAACCTAAAAGGTAAAAAAAAAAGTTAACAGTTTCCCTGGCCTCCTTTGCTGAGGGAGCCACCATTGTCTGAAGATGCTTCCATCATCATGGGGCCAAAGTGACTATATGCTGAGGTGCACAGAATACTATTACCTTCCCACTGAAGTGGCACCTACCTACCGTAATTTTTGGAGTATAAGATGCACCTTTTCCTCCCTAAAAGAGGCTGATAATTTGGGTGTGACTTATACTCTGATTGTAGCTCCTCCCTGTTGTGGTTTGCTCTGGCCCAGCTCCTGCCCCAGGGAATGTGGAGGTGGATGCAGGGGAAAATTCAACATGTCACAGGCCTGTGTTATTGCCGACAGAGTCAGTTCAGAGTTTAGTTTGCTCGGACGAAGAAGAAGGTGGGAGTGACTCGGCAGAGGGGGGCTTGGCACACAGCCCAGGCAGTCAATCTCCCTTATCTTCCATTGATTCGGATGAAGACGTTTTGGACCCATGCAAGTGCAGAATTATGCATAGAAGAGACCAAGTAAGGTCATATTACAGGAGATAAGAGCGGCCACCTGTGTTTGGGTGGGGCTACAGTAATTAGGGCTGCTGCTATAAATAGCAGCATGTGGGTTTGGCTGTTGTGGAAGAGTATCTGATTGCAGTTCGTCAGGAATCCTGTGTTGCTGGTTTCTGGACTTTGTTGATTTTTCATGCCTTTGAAAACAAAGCAGAGCAATGTTTGTGTGTGTCTCACTTCGTTGGAAGAAGAAGGGGTGTGAAGTTTCTTCACAGCTGCTAGCTAAGTACTTAATGACTGCTTAAGGTTAATTGTACAGACTACCCTGTTGTTTTGGGACAAGTGTTGTTTGCAATACAAAAAGAGTGCTTAGTTTATTTTGAATTTTGGGATAAAGAACATTGTTTTGAATTTTCAAACGTGTGTGTGTCTGAAATTTGTACCCTTGAATTTTCGGAAGGCTCCTACCAGAGAGCCCGGCAGAACACTCCCCAGCTTTAACTAGCTGCTAACAATCTTCCCAGCTCTTACCTTGCAGGCTATTTCATTGTTTCTCTTGGCGAAGAATGTTTTCCAAGCTCTAAGTCTTTGCAGGTTTTTTTTTCATTGCTCTAACTTGCTCCAAATAAGTTTCTTTCCAGCCCTAACCAGGTGCTAACAATGTTTCCAGCTCTTACCAGCTTGCAAGCTCTTTCATTGTTACTCTTTGCTAAGAATATTTTCCAAGCCCTAAGTCTTTGCAGGGTCTTTTCTATTGCTCTACTTGCTCCGAATTTTTCTTTCCAGGTGCTAATGATGTTCCCAGCTCTTACTGGCTTGCAAGCTCTTTCATTGTTACTCTCTCCAAATAATTTTTTTTTTAAAGCCCTAACCAGGGGATAAAATAATATGCTGAAGCTGACCAGACTAAGGACGATAGCCAGAAGAATACCTGGTAGGCAAGTTCTTTTCCCTATTTTCCTCCGCAAAAACTAAGGTGCGTCTTATACTCCGAAAAATACGATATTTATCTACTTGCGTTTGCATGCTTTTGAATGGGCAGGAACTGTGACAGGTAATGGGAGCTCACCCCATCACGTGATGGTTGGGTCTCAAACTGGTGACCTGGTTTCCGATTGACTAGACCAATGTCTTAACCAGCTGGCCACCACGCCCCTCCTCACACTTTAAAAACTTACCCTCCTTTTAAAACACGCACAGAAGTCATATAGTCCAGCTTTCACAACATGGATTGAGTAAACTCCTTGGTTCTATATTAGACTGAACAACGTTCTAGCGTTCTCTAGAAAGAAGAAATGCATTTCTTTGTCCTCTTTATCTTCTACTTCCTTCTTTCTGGGCTGATCCATAAATTCTTTTTTTCCTTCTTTTTCACACTCTGAATTTGCAGCTGTGAGCAATGAGCATGGTTTAGCGCAGGGGTAGGCAAAGTTGGCTGTTCTATGACTTGTGGTCTTCAGCTCCCAGAATTTATTTTATTTATTTTTTATTTATTTATTTTGTCCAATACACAATGAGGGTTTTAGTGGGTATAGTAGTAAAATACATGATGAAGGTTATAGAGGAGATACTCATAATAAAATACAGTGATCCCTCGAGTATCGCAAGTGTTCCGTTCCAAGACACCTAGCGATAATCGATTTTTCGCGATGTAGGGTTGCGGAAGTAAAAACACCATCTGCGCATGCGCGCCCTTTTTTTCATGGCTGCACATGCGCAGATGGTGGAGTTTGCGTGGGCAGCGGGCGGCACCCAGGGAAGGTTCCTTCGGCCGCCCAGCAGCTGATCTGCTCCGCAGCGCGGCAGCAGCGAGGAGCCGAAGATGGGGTTTCCCCGTTGCCCAGGCAAAGGGGAAACCCCATCTTCGGCTCCTCGCTGCTGCTGCGCTGCGGAGCAGATCAGCTGCTGAGCGGCCGAAGGAACCTTTCCTGGGTCTTCCCGCCGCCCAGGCAAAGGGGAAACCCCAAGATCGCTTGCCGCTTGCCCGTCACCCACCCGTCCGGCCGCTCGCTTGCCGCTTGCCGCTTGCCCGTTCGCCCGCCCGCCCGGCTGCTCGCTTGCCGCTTGCCCGTTCGCCCGCCCGCCCGGCTGCTCACTTGCCGCTTGCCCGTTCGCCCGCCCGCCCGGCTGCTCGCTTGCCGCTTGCCCATTCGCCCGCCCACCCGCCCGGCTGCTCGCTTGCCGCTTGCCCGCCCGCCCGGCTGCTCGCTTGCCGCTTGCCCGTTCGCCCGCCCGCCCGGCTGCTCGCTTGCCGCTTGCCCGTTCGCCCACCCGCCCGGCTGCTCGCTTGCCGCTTGCCCGTTCGCCCGCCCACCCGGCTGCTCGCTTGCCGCTTGCCCGTTCGCCCGCCCGCCCGGCTGCTCGCTTGCCGCTTGCCCGTTCGCCCGCCCGGCCGCTCGCTTGCCGCTTGCCACTTGCCCGTTCACCCGCCCGCCCGGCTGCTCGCTTGCCGCTCGAGAGCAAGAGGGGGAGAGATAGAGAAAGAGAGAGAAGGAAAGAAAGAGATGAGAGAGGGAGGAAGAGAGTGTGAGAGAGGAAGAAGCAAGATAGAGAAAGAGAGAGAGAAAGAAAGATGAGAAAGGAAAGGAGTGACGTCATCGGGTGGAAAAATCGCGATATAGCGTTTCGCGAAGATTGAGATCGCGAAAATCGAGGGATCACTGTATATCTAAAAAAGAATAGAAAAGAAAATACAGTATAGGAATAGAACATATCAATGAAAGAATAGAAGAAGAGATATAGGAATAGAAGAAAGGTATAGGAGATATAGGAGAGTAATAGGACAGGGGACGGAAGGCATGCTACTGCACTTGTACTCGCCCCTTACTGACCTCTTAGGAATCTGGATATGTCAACCATAGATAATCCAAGGATAAACTGTTGGGGGTTTGGGGATGACACTATGGAGTCCGGTAATGAGTTCCACTCTTCGACAACTCGGTTACTGAAGTCATATTTTTTACAGTCAAGTTTGGAGCGGTTAATATTAAATCTGTTGTGTGCTCTTGTGTTGTTGTGGTTGAAGCTGAAGTAGTCGCCGACAGGCAGGACGTTGCAGCATATGATCTTGTGGGCAATACTTAGATCTTGTTTAAGGTGTCTTAGTTCTAGGCTTTCTAGGCCCAGGATTGAAAGTCTAGTCTCGTAAGGTATTCTGTTTCGAGTGGAGGAGTGAAGGGCTCTTCTGGTGAAGTATCTTTGGACATTTTCATGCTAGCTCAAGAATTCTGGGAGTTGAAGTCCACATGTCATAGAAGAGTCAACTACCCCTGGTTTAGCATTTAGCTTTGAATGGCAGCGATCTGAAGGCAGGCATGATATTCCCTGCCGCCATGAGATCAACCACCTGAGCTTATCATTTTGCGTTGAACCTTGTTTGCATGTCTCGGGGTGAACTGAAGAAGTACTTTGATCTTCTTAATCTAATCTATGCTTATTGCTAAGCGGCAGGATTCCAGACGGTAAGGAGAGAATTAAACCAGGGAAACAGCAGCCACGAAGCACAACTTTGTCAGTTTAATCAACAATGAGTAATTAACAACGGTAAGGGTTGAACTTTAATTGCCCAGGCCATCTGAACAGCAGGGATCAAATTTGAAGCTACCAACCACCTTAGCTTTCATGGCAAGCCTAAAGAGGAAGGATAAACTGTGGTCAACCACTTCAGATTACCTGGGAAGAACAGTTTTAAATGTTCTTCGCCACATAACGCAAGGCATTCTGTGGTGCACATAATAACACAAGGCATTGTGTGGTGCAATGCAATATATTGCAATGCAAAATAATATCACACCCTGCCACGCTGTGCAATGAAATAAAGGCAGTCCTTGGCTTACAACAGGTCATTTAGTGACTATTCAAATTTACAACGGCATTGGAAAAAGAGACTTATGGACGTTTTTCACACTTACGACCAGTATCTGGTTCCTATCAGTACAGATGAGGACACCACACTGGTAGTAAAACTGGAATTGTGCGCACAGCTTCAGATTCTTGGGCGCATGCACATTCCAGCAACACTTTGCTTCTGTGCATGCATAAGGGGGACAGTTTATGCATGGTATGTTTGTATGTATGATTGGTTTTATAACAAGGGTTTTTAGCTGTTTTAGTATTGGATTTTTACATTCTGTTTTTATCACTCTTGTTAGCCGCCCCGAGTCCACGGAGAGAGGTGACATACAAATACAATCAGTCAATAAATAAATAAACAAACAAACAAACAAACAAACAAGTAAACAAATAAACAAACAAACAAACAGCTATCGACAATTTTTTGCCTCCATGCATGCAGAGATCTCCGAAATATCTCTCTCATGCACGTCCCCTCGAGAGCACCCTCACCTGCTTACGATCTTTGCAGCAACCCCCCCCCATGGTCACATGACCAAAAATTCAAAGGCTTGGCAACTAGTTCACATTGCTGCGTCCCAAGATCACGTGATCACCTTTTGCAACTTTCTGAACCACAAAAGCCAGGCTCGCTTCTCAGCTGTTTTATAAATTTAACAAACACAACGATTCGCTTAACAACTGTAGCAAGGGAAAGTTATAACCTGGAACAAACTCATTAAAAAAAACCCGTTTCACTGAGCAACATAAATTTTGGGCTTTCAATGGTGCTCATAACTTGAGGACTACCTGTTTTTCATTGTAAGTAGACAGTTAACCCTATTGCACCTTGAGCTTTTTTCTCAAACAGTGGTTGTTTGATGATGATGATGATGATGGTGATAAACTCCATCCCGCCCTTAATTCCTTCAGTCAGCTCAACCTGCTGGATAGATGAGTTTAAAGAAAAATCTTGGCTGTTCTGATCAACCCTCAATTCAAAACAAGCTGCATTTTATTCCCTCTGGTCCTTCTTTTTGTTTTCTAGGAACTGGTCCTATTTATTTTTGCTTCAGACACATTCCCAGTATCTTTCAGGAACCCATGATTATAGCTAGTGGGATTTAGAATTGTCTTCTTGTGCATCCGTTTTTAGACGTGTGGTGTTTTTAACGCCTGGCCACAGAAGGCAAGTTGTGAAAGGTTTTCCCCCTTTTTATTTTTTTAATCAAACCCACAAGAGCAAAAACAAAAAAATGTATGCCCATTCACACATCTTTGCTTGCTGTCTCTCAAGCTGCTTAACTCAGTCTAGACTTCGGAACAAGAAACTTATGTTGGCACGTCAATGGCAGATAATTCTTCCAAAATGTTGATTCTTTCTTATGTGTCTTTTTTTAAAAAGAAAATAATAATCTGTGAGAAATTCCAGTGATAGCAATAGCATTAGACTTATATACCACTTCACAGTGTTTTACAACCTTCTTTAAGTGGTTTATAGAGAGTAAGCATATTGCCCCCAACTATTTGGGTCCTCATTTGACTGACCTTGGAAGGTTGGAAGGTTGAGTCAACCTTGAGCCTACTGAGATTCGATCTGCCAAACTGCTGGCAGCTGGTGATCAGCAGACATATCTTTGCACTACTGCACTCTAACCACTGCACCACCAAGGTTCTTATAATATAATCAAGCCATTCATACCATCAGTTAAAGGAGAATGATATTTAAGTCTTCTCCAGTCTAGTCTCTTTAGGTGTTTTAAAGCCACAAATCCAGAGATGTACTCTTGCTATCTTGTCTGCACATTCTTTGCAGAGAGTAACAATGAAAGAGCTTGCAAACCGGTAAGAGCTGGGAACATCGTTAGCACCTGTTCAGGGCTGGAAAGAAACTTATTTGGAGCAAGTTAGAGCAATGAAAAAAACCCTGCAAAGGCTTAGGGTTTGGAAAACATTATTTGCAGAGAGTAACAATGTAAGAGCTGGGAAGTATAATATAATTATAATTATAATATAATAATATAGTATAGTACAGTATTGTAATGTAATAATATAATATAATATAGTATAGTATAGTATAGTATAGTATAGTATAGTATAGTATAGTATAGTATAGTATAGTATAGTATAGTATAGTATAATATAATATAATATAATATAATATAATGCCATTTGGATTTGACCAAAAACATTCATGAAGATCTCTGCTAACTGAGCAACCTGGAATATGTGGTTGACATTCAAGTCTGCTCATCAGCAAACAGAGTCTGAATGGATGGATGACTTTTGTGTAGTGTGAAGAAAACAAATTCTTAGCTGAGTGGGAGCACCGTTAGCAAAATAAAAACAGAAGGTATGTGTGCTAATTGACCCCAAAAAGGTAACCTTGAAGTTCTCTTGGTTCTCTTAAGTCTTATCAACACTTCATGACTGATATGGTTTTGGGTTTGTTTGTTTTTTAGTTAAGACTATCATTCCTTCTTGAAGGTAGTAGCAGTAGAAGGGTGGAGAAGTATCTTGAGGTTTGTTGATGAATATTTATCCTTACGGCATCTTTTATTATGTATATGGATGATTATAATTTTATCCTCCTTTCTGAAACGTGTGAGGGCATTCTTTGGATGGAATTCCTTCAGTGTCTACTGTTAATAGTAAATACTTAAGTGAGCCTTGATTATTTGCTTTGCGTCTTGTGTTTTGACAGTAGAAATTCCACTTTTAAAAACTGAGCTCCTGGTACCAAAGTATTGGAGAACTCTAATTTCTGAAATAGTGATCTGAATTGCACGACAATAGCCTAGACTGCTCGTCCCAAAAATGCTTTTCAAAACGCAGTTGAACATAGAATAATTGGAGGTCTTCTATCTTCAACAGGAAACCCTAGCCCAAGGATGACGAACCTTGTTCTCCTTGGGTGCCAAAAGAGCGTGCGCAAATGCTATTGTGCATGCACAAGTGCCCACGCTCATAATTCAATGCCTGGGAAGCACGAAAACAGCTTCCCCCACCTCCTGGAGGCCCTCTGGAGGCTGGAAACGGACTGTTTCCCCAACTTCTGGTAGGCCCAGTAGGCTCGTGTTACACCCTCCCCAGGCTCCAAAGACTTCCCTGGAGCTGGGGGAAGGTAAAAACAACCTCCCCCATCCCCCTGGAGGCTCTCTGGAACCCACAAACATCCTCCCAGAGCTTCTGTGTTAGCCAAAAATCAGCTGGACGACACACACATGCACATTAGAGCTTAGCTAAGGCAACGGCTCGTGTGCCAGCAGATATGGCTCCAGGTGGCACTTGTGCCATAGATTCACCATCACTGCCCTAGCCTATACCATTTGAGACAAATAGTTGTCCAGTCTCTTTTTGAAAGTCTCCAGTGTTGGATCACCCACATCTTCCGAAGGCAAGTTATTCCACTGGTTGATTGCTCTCACTGTTGGGAATGTTCTCCTTCGTTCTAAGTTGCTTCTCTCCTTAATTAGTCTCCATCCATTGTCTTTCCTTGCACTTCCTTGTGGTTGTTTCCCCTTGAAGACATTTCACTCCTCATCCAGGAAGCTTCTTCAGGTCATAAGCATAGCTTAAAATGGCTTTAGGAGTTGGGTGAACCAATCCATCATTTAAATCATCATAAATCTAATCTGCGGGGCATCAGATGGTGGATTACTGTTTTATAGGAACTTTGCCATTCACAGCTTACTGATTGCTTAAAGCTTTGTCACTTTCTTCTGTTTACTGCTAATGTCTTCCAGAACTTATAAAGTCTTCGTTTATTTAAACATTTTAAATTCAGGATCTGTTAAATGAAGCTTTTTTTATTGTGGGGCAGCTGGAACGAGTTATTTGTCTGCTGCTGCTTTTTCAGATATGTGCGATGCCTCTTCTCTAAACATTTTTTTATGAACGGTAAGCGTTGTCCCAAGTTTTTCAAAAATGTGAAAGACAGCAATTTTGAGTCAATGGAAGAAACGGGCGGGTTCGGGTGTTTGTGAGAGAAGAGGTATTTAGTTTCTACGGCGAAATGACGAAGGTTCTGAATTTTCCAGATTTTGGAAGTTGGTTGCCTTCCCACTTGACGTTTTGGCAGATGTCACAACCAGTAAATAACTTAGGGGAGAAGCTGATACCCCTAACAAGCTTCATTGTACACCTGCTTGGCAGTCTTTCTCTAAATATTATGACTCACTCTCTGGCTCACCCTTCACCCTTTCTTAAGCATGACTTCTGTTAGTATTTCACACTGGATTACAACCGTTGTTAGAATCCTAAACTTAGAAAACAGAGTATATGTGGCAGTGGTGGTTGTTCACACAGACTACTAAGTGGAGTATAAATATTATTTACAATGTATACAATAGATTAATCAGTAAACAGACAGCTACATACATATCCAAGTCAAGCAATCATATAGAATTATTTTTTTTTAAAAAAAATAATGTTTATTAAATATTAACATTTTAAAAAAGGGGAGACAACAGAAAAATAACAAAATGCATAGTATAAAGTAAAATTAGTAGAATGTAATAACAAATATGTATACAGTGATACCTCGTCATACAAACTTTTTGCGATACAAACTTGGGGTTTAAGATTTTTTTGCCTCTTTTTCCAAACTATTTTCACGTTACAAACCCAAGCCACCGCCACTGGGATGCCCGGCCTCCAGACTTCTGTTGCCAGCGAAGTGCCCATTTTTGCACTGCTGGGATTCCCCTGAGGCTCCCCTCCATGGGAAACACCACTTCCAGACTTCCGTGTTTTTGCAATGCTACAGGGGAATCCCAGCAGCGCAAAAACGGGCGCTTCGCTGGCAACGGAAGTCCGGAGGTGGGGGAGTCTCAGTGAAATTGCAGCATCACAAAAACACGGAAGTCCGGAGGTGGGGTTTCCCATGGAGGGGAGCCTCAGGGAAATCCCAGCAGCGCAAAAACGGGTGCTTCGGCTGGCAAAAGGGGTGAGTTTTGGGCTTGCATGCATCAATCGCTTTTTCATGGATTCCTATGGGAAACATTGTTTCGTCTTACAAACTTTTCACCTTACAAACCTCGTCCCGGAACCAATTCAGTTCGTAAGACGAGGTATCACTGTATTTAGTCACCAAAGTAGAATAAAGAGTGTAAATAATATGGATTAAGAAAATGAAAGAAAAGACACAAAGGCATAGGGAGGAGAATAGAGGGAAGAATAGGAAATAAAGAAATAATGGAGGGAGGGGTGTCTGCAACATAGCAGACACTTTAGAGTTGTATGACTTTATGGTGTGAAGTGGTAGGTGTAAATAAGCATATATCTTGAATGTAGTAAGGATTCATGAGTATATGTATCAATGCGTCTCAAATGCTATAGAAGTTTTGACTGTTCAGAATAAACTAAAAATTTAGATTGCAGAACTTGGTATCTATCTTCAGGTTGTCATGATCGATACCGTTTAGTAGTAAATTATTAAAATGCATTCATGTATTGTCATGAAGAGGAGAGGTGTTCTCGCCCTTCACCCTTTCTTAAGCATCTTCAAAAATCTTGAAAAGGATTTTTAAATATATATTTTTTGATATCCAGTAGTACCACTTCTTCCAGGCCTTGTAAAAGTCTGATTCGTCCTTATTTTGAATCTCCGTTGTTATTTTAGACACCAACAGTTCTATACATACAGCAGTTAACCATTAATATTGCACAGTTCTACATAATACCATAATACATAGAATACTATTTAGGACACAGCAATACTTAGCACACAGCAATATGTAGCACACAACAATACTAAGCACACAGCAATAATTTAGCACACAGCAATATATAGCACACAGCAATAGCAAGCATTAACAAGGCTAATTGCAATAGCCAACAACAAAGCAAAGTACAGAGCAACACACCTCTCTTCCTTTTATGTCTAACTGCAGCCCTAGCCCTTAGAGTACAATTTCCTCCAAACTTACATTGCTGGTTAGTTCATATATTGACAAACCCAACCGGTGACGTACGTAGGACTGATAATTTCTCTCTGCACTTAAGATTTGCAGTGATGGTATAACAGGTCATGGATTTCTGTGAATTTCTAAACTTGTGTGATATTAATTTCTGTAATTGTTTAATTTTTGGTGCAAACCTGGTGCTATGTGAAATTAGGGTTTGAATCTGCCCAGAGGGTGAAAACATGAAAAATAGGAACAGGGGAAATTTGTGGAGCTCAAATCAAATGGTGGAAGCCACAGACAAGCAGAAATAAGCATCACAACAATAGACAAAGCATCAGGTAGCTTGCTTCAAGTTCCAGTTATTCTCTGCAGTTTAATACGGTTTTCATTCTGTCCAAATGAAGCGAATAAAATATTTAAAATCAATATTACTGTATGAAGGCAGCTGTTTTCTTACTAGGCTATGAGCATTCGTTTTAAAATATGTCTATCATCTATCTGTCTATCATTTATCTATCATCTATTAATCTATATCTATCTGTCTCTGTCTATCTATCTATCTATCTATCTATCTATCTATCTATCTATCTATCTATCTATCTATCTACCTACCTACCTATCTATCTATCTATCTACCTATCTATCTATCGATCGATCGATCGATCGATCTATCGATCTATCGATCTATCTCCCATCTATTATCCATCTATCATCCATCTATCACCTATTCCTCTTTGAAATATAATATAATCATCTAATAATCTATTATCTATATTCATTCTACCTATCATTCTCTCTCTCTCTCTCTCCCCTCCCTCCTCTTTCTTTCTCTATATCATCTTCTTTCTCTATCCCATGCATGCATCCGACTGTCCATCCATCCACCTGTCTACCCATCCATCCAGATGATATCATCTATCTACCTGTCTGTCTGTGCATCTAACATCTATCATCCATTTATTTATTAATATCTATCTATCTACCTACCTACCTACCTATCATCCATCTATCACCTATCCATCTTTGAAATATAATATAATCACCTATATTATCTATATTCATTCTACATATTGTTGTTTCTCTCTCTCTCTCCCTCCTGTCTCTATATATATCATCATTGTCTATCTCTCTATCTCCATCCCATGCATCCTGTCTGTCCATCCACCCAACCCATCCAACTATCCATCCATCCATCCCTCCATCCCATTTCTCTAGCCACCCATTTCACAGCCTTGAATCAATATACAAAACTTCAAATCATGCTGCTGCTGATGTTTTCAGACTTGCTAGAAAAACATTTCGGGATTAGTTTGTATTTGGGAGGGATTGGAAAAATGGAACCACGTTCTTCGAGCAACCGAACCTGAACTTGCTAGTTTTGCTGGATGACAAATTCATACTGCATAATCTTATAATTTCTCAACTTTCTTGTCTACAATCAACGCCTCTTTTAAATATATATTTGGTTTTGTTCATGTAAAACTTTCACTGCTCTCTTTGTTTCTTTATTACCCTGCACCTTCACTGCTGTCTTGTTAGCTTCCTAAAGCACGGAGGTTTATCTCTGGAGTGTTTTGAAATGTAGCCTGGTATTTATTATTTTAAATACCTGGATTCTCGATTGCAAGGACAAATACCATAAATAAATAGATACACTGTAAGTTTGAAGGGCAAAGTTTATTAGCTAGTGAGTCTTTTTCTCTCCACACACCCCAGCGTACTCTCTCTCTCTCCCCCTCTCTTTATCTCTCGCCTTTTTGCCTTCTGCCCTTTCCTTTAATACTTTTCGAGTTCGGCACCGGACATGTTTTTGCTTGAATGCGATTATACCACGGAAGATTAATGATCTGAGCTGATTCAATCTAGTGAGATGGAGGCTGACTTCCTGTGAGTTCTGGGCGTGCGTTTGCCCTACAGCTACTCAAGATCTTTTGCAAGTCTTCTCCACAAGATCTATTCCAGTCCTCCAAATGAGGAATTGTTGAGGACAAGCCCCGACAGTTGATGGAAGTCTGACTTGTCTGAGTTTGCAAAGGAAGTAGCAACAGGCTACTTTTTTTAAAAAAAGGGAGGCCTCATTGTCCAGCAAAGTGTGCTCAATTGACAAATCCAGAGAGTCATTGAAAGGATATAATGGAACTGGAAAAGGTGCAAAAAAAGGCAACAAGAATGATCAAGGAAATGAAGCACCACCCTTATGAAACCAGATTGCAATGCCTTGGTCTCTTCAGCCTTGAAAGATGGCGTTTAAGGGGTGACTTGATCAAAGTGTATAAAATCATGCATGGGATAGAAATACTAGCACGAGGGGGCACTCCCTAAAGCTCATAGGTAAGAAAGTGAGGATAAATAAAGGGAAATACCTCTTCACCCAGAGGGTCGTTGATTTATGGAATTCACTTCCAGAAGAGGTCGTGACTGCTGTCAGCCTGGATAGCTTCAAGGCAGGATGAGACAGATTCATGGATGCCAAGTGTATTGGTGGTAATGGAAACGGATGTCCATGTGCTGCCTCTATGTTGGTTCAGGCAGGTAGGATTCCCTTGAGTACCATTTGTTGGGGGTCAAGGGAAAGGGAGGGTCTTGCTTTCTCTTTCTGCTCAAGTTCCCCAAGGACAATTGGTGGGCCACTGTGTGACACAGAATGCTGGACTCCATGGGCTTTGGCCTCATTCAGCATGGCTCTTCTTAAATTCTTATGTTCTTAAGACCTCTGTGTTAGACCATTATTTCCAACCATCAACGATTTTAGGTATCATCGCGCATCTATTTTCCATCAATATTGACTGTGTCTCTAGCTATAAAACTATACCTCCTGTTACTACTGTCTCTCCTGCTAAAACTAGAGGAAGTTGGGTGAGAGAAGAGGGGGAAAAATCCCAATGCTGCCAGAGCAAAGCATTTGTCTTATTAAAACTACCTGGGCAAATTGTCTGCAGAGTTTATCTGGCCAAAAGAACCATATCACTAACAATTGTTAGGACGCTCTTCTGCAAAGGCCATACATGGAGAAGTTTTATCAGATTTTTGCAAATGTTTAAAGGGCAGTTAATAATCAAGTTTGCAAAAGCTTGGAGCAAGGTTGCTTTGGGTACCATTTGTTGGGGGTCAAGGAAAAGGGAGGGCTTTGCCTTCTCTTTCTGCTCGAGATCCCCATGGACAATTGGTGGGCCAGTGTGAGATACAGAATGCTGGACTCGATGGGCTTTGGCCCGATTCAGCATGGCTCTTCTTATGTTCTTATTGTTTTTCCCCTAGAAAACAAATTTCAATTTAGGTTCTTGGGAGAATCAAATTCATTGGTGAGTTTCTGATGGGTTGGACCAGTTCTTTAGAACCGGTAGGGGAAATTTTGCCCCACTCACCGAACTGGCAGCAATGGTCAGCAGTCCACGTTCCCAAACCAGTCTTTCAGTTGCCGCAGCTTGCAAAAAAACCCATTCCTTTGCCCATGCAGAGGATCATTTCCATGAAGTGATAGACTTCCGTTATTAAGTGTTTTTAAGGTATAAACTTTAAAGTATAAAGTGGTTTTGCTTCTGTCCAGACCAGATCAAATTATTCTCTGAGAGACCACATCTATAGCTGAACTATACTGCGTGGCTGTTGCTTAGTTCTAATCAAATGTTCATTTAGGAGACCTCAGGATGTTCTAAATTTGTTCTAGTTGCTTGACCCAGATTCAGGTCAAAGGAGTAAACCCTTTTTAGAAGAAACAACCAGCAGATGCCTAAAATACCTTTTCCCCATCCTAATGCCTCATGGAACTTTAATATCAGTAATATTGGCCAACATGAAATTTCCTGTCTAGACTGAGCGTTGTTCTTTTGTTGTTGTTGTTGTTATTATTATTATTTGCCAGCATAAAATTTCCTGTCCAGACTAAGAGGGTTTTGGTTTTTTGCATCTAACCTGTTGTTTGTTTGTAGATTTGTTTTTGCAACTAATCTACAAGCAGACGTTTGCACAGAGCATCCGAATCCGTTCTGATCGGGGGACTGAGTTCTTTCATTCCAGAAGCACCGTCCATTTCGGATGCCTTGCCAACTAGATTGCTTGGATCTGTGGGAAGATGCCGCCAGGCTTGGGGTCACTAGACCCCAGCCTCTGGCCAACAAATGTGTGGTATGTCTGTGGTTTGAATCTGGAAGAATGATTTTTAATGTTTTAGCCTTTTTAGAATCAGTTTTTAGATTATTAATTGGATTAGATATGTTGTTGTATATTGTTTTTTATTGATGTGTTGTGAGCTGCCCCAAATCCACGGAGAGGAGCGGCATACAAGTTCAATTATTAGTAAACAAACAAACAAACAAACAAATAAATAAGAGGGTGATGGTGCAGTGGTTAGAGTGCAGTACTGCAAGCTGCTTCTGCTGACTGCTGGCTGTCGTTCACCAGTTCAAATCTCACCACCGGTTCAAGGTTGACTCAGCCTTCCCTCCTTCCGAGGTGGGTCAAAGGAGGACCCAGATTGTTGGGGGCAAGATGCTGATTCTGTAAACCATTTAGAGAGGACTATAAAGCACTGTGAAGCGGTATATACGTCTAAGTGCTATAAGTGCTAAGATGGCTCCGTGAAAGAAAACGAGTGTATGGGAGCTTCCGATGAGCCTTAGGGAAGGAATAAGGCCCAGAAGGCTTTTGGTTAGGAAGTGGGTGGGTTTTGCCTTGTCCAACAACATTTCTTCCTCTCCAACTTCTTCTAGGGCAGTGATGGTGAACCTTTTTTTCCGCGGGTGCCGAAAGAGCGTGCATGTCCACAATCGTTCATGCACAAGTGCCCACACTCATAATTCAATGCCTCGGGAGGGCGAAAACAACTTCCCCTGCCTCCTGGAGGTCATATGAAGGCCGGAACCGGACTGTTTCCCAACTTCTGGTGGGTCCAGTAGCTTCATGTTTCACTCTCCCCAGGCTCCAAAGGCTTCCCTGGAGCCAGGGGAGGGTAAAAACCCCGTCTCCCATTCCCCTCGGACGGTCTCTGGAAGCCAAAAATGCCCTCCCAGAGCCTCCGTTTTATGTATGGTTTGTTTGGAGTGTATGAGTGCTTTTAATTAAGGGTTTTTAACTGTTTTTAATCATTGGATTTGTACTGTGCTTTGCTGTTGTGAGCCACTCCGAATCTTCGGAGAGGGGCGGCATACAAATCTAAATCATAATCATAAACATAATCCAAAGTGCAGACTCTGTAAAGAAACAGATGAAACAATCGATTACATACTCAGCTGCTGTAAAAAGATCGCACAGACTGACTACAAGCATAGACATGATGCTGTGGCACAGATGATCCACTGGAACTTGTGCCGGAACTACCATTTACCAGTGGCAAAGAACTGGTGGGATCATAAGCCCGAAAAAGTGGTCGAAAATGAGCAAGCAAAACTACTGTGGGACTTCCGACTGACCGAATTCTGAAGCATAACACACCAAACATTGTGATTGTGGAGAAAAAGAAAATATGGATCATCGACATCGCAATCCCAGGAGGCAGAAGAATTGAGGAGAAGCAGCTAGAGAAATTAGTGAAATATGAAGATCTAAAAATCGAGCTGCAACGACTCTGGCATAAGCCAGTGAAAGTGATCCCAGTGGTACTTGGCACGCTGGGCGCAGTACCAAAGGATCTCAGCGAACAGTTGAAAACCATTGGAATTGACAAAATCTCCATCTGTCAATTGCAAAAGGCCGCTTTACTGGGATCGGCAAACATAATTCGCCACTACATCACGCAGTCCTAGGTGCTTGGGAAGCGCCCGACTGGTGATGAAATACGAAATCCAGCATAGTGATCTCGTTTGCTGTGTTGTGTTGACATAATAATAATAATTCAATATTCCATACTGGAACTACATATTTTGTTTGGTTTTCCTTCTCATGCTCTCCCATTAAGGTGTGCATGTGTGTGGCCTTTGCATCACACTGCCTGCAGCCCTTTTCTTATTTCACATTTTTTTTAAAAACTCATTTGCCTAAATGGAGGACATGGGAATCAGCTGCCGGAATCAAGTCAGCTACTTATTTACATGGATTTGCGATTTTGTAAATACATGGATTTGTGACTTTGGGAAACAGCAGTCTGTAGTCACATTCCTGGTGGATTCCTCGGGAAGTGATATAGCCATCTAATAAATCTGCCAGAAACTTTTAATCCTCTTTCCAGAGGAGTAAGTACAGGAAATGGGCCATTCTGGGAATGTCCTGCAAAACTTTTAAAAACCGCCTTGAGCCAACAAGAAAATGTCATGTTTTTGTTAACTTTAAAGGCTGAGGAAGCCATAGCCTTGCTGATTACTTGAACATAGTTAAGCAAGGAGGAAAAGGCTGCAGAGTGATGTATTTCTTCCCCAGGCTCATGGTCCCTTTGGGACCTCCTTCAGGCTACTGAAGCACCAATGTCACAAGTTCAACAGCAATTCAGGACTGAACCACAA
Source organism: Erythrolamprus reginae (assembly GCF_031021105.1). Classification (NCBI taxonomy): domain Eukaryota; kingdom Metazoa; phylum Chordata; class Lepidosauria; order Squamata; family Dipsadidae; genus Erythrolamprus; species Erythrolamprus reginae. Next base: position 19,967,130 of record NC_091959.1, on the reverse strand, counting down.
ACTCTGGGGTTTTTTTAAAAAAAAACCCAGAGTACTAAATAGGTGTGGGCCATAGCTCAGTAGCAGACCTTCTGCTTTTTTGAGTTAAAGATGCCAGCTTCTATTTCTCTGCTCTTCAGATAGAGTCAAGAGTGTCTGAAAGTGATTATAGGCAACACGCCTGGAAGAGCTCAGGATGACAAATAGAATAACAGAGTTGGAAGGGACCTTGGAGATCTTCTAGTCCAACCCCCTGCTTAGGCAGGAATCCCTCCACCACTTCAGACAAATGGTTATCCAATCTCTTCTTTATTTGGAGTATTTATAACTTCTGGAGGCCAGCTGTTCCATTGATTAATTGTTCTAATTGTCAGGAAATATCTCCTGAGTTCTAAATTGCTTCTCTCCTTGATTAGTTTCCACCCATTGTTTCTTGTCCTACACTCAAGATACTCAGGAGAATTGCTCCCTCTTTTTTATGGCAACCCCTGAGATATTGGAACGCTGCTATCATAGAAACATAGAAACATAGAAGACTGACGGCAGAAAAAGACCTCATGGTCCATCTAGTCTGCCCTTATACTATTTCCTGTAGTTTATCTTACAATGGATATATGTTTATCCCAGGCATGTTTAAATTCAGTTACTGTGGATTTACCAACCACGTCTGCTGGAAATTTGTTCCAAGGATTTACTACTTTTTCAGTAAAATAATATTTTCTCATGTTGCTTTTGATCATTCCCCCAACTAACTTCAGATTGTGTCCCCTTGTTCTGGTGTTCACTTTCCTATTAAAAGCACTTCCCTCCTGAACCTTATTTAACCCTTTAACATATTTAAATGTTTCAATCATGTCCCCCCTTTTCCTTCTGTCCTCCAGACTATACAGATTGAGTTCATCATGTCTCCCCTAATCCTTCTTTTCATCAAATTAGACTTTGCACTACATCATGACCCACTTACACAGCTGATTTTATCAATCTCTTGATATTGCCATACTGATTATGGTAGAATCATCAACTAATGGAGAAAGGGAACTAAAAAGGAATTGTAGCATGCAGTTGCTATGTGGAAGGAGTAGTAGTAGATCCTTGGAACAAACTTCCAGCAGACGTGGTTGGTAAATCCACAGTAAATGAATTTAAACATGCCTGGGATAAACATATATCCATCCTAAGATAAAATACAAAAAATAGTATAAGGGCAGACTAGATGGATCATGAGGTCTTTTTCTGCCGTCAGTCTTCTAGGTTTCTAAGGAAGGAAAAAACAAACCGTTAAAGCCTTTACCTGCTTGTCCCCAAGGGAATGCAGTCCATCTGGCAAAATTCTTGTAAAATAGGTGATTGACAATAAAGAAATTGCTTTGGCCTTTAATCAGAATTGTTCCGGTTGCTTTGATGTCCTTTCAAAGCTTGGAAATGTGTTCCGCTTTATTTTATTATTTCATTACTTTATTTTATATTTAAAATAATGTACACCGCCCCGAGTCCATCAAGAATGGGTGGCTTATAAATCTAATTAGATAGATAGATAGATAGATAGATAGATAGATAGATAGATAGATAGATAGATAGATAGATAGATAGATAGATAGATAGATAGATAGATAGATAGAATATTGCTGTAGCCTGGGAACATTGAATCACGATGTTGCACTATTTTAACTTCTACAGAGATATGCATAGCGAGTTCTTAACACCTCTTATTAAAACATTTCCCAGATGACCGGATGGATTCTATATAAATCTGCTTTCAGATTAAAAACTCAAAAATAGCCCAGGGCTTTTGCTAAATTTGCATTTGCAGTCTGTAAAGCTTGGGGGTCATTTTGCATTGATTTTAGTCGATCTGGGAGCATTGAATTCTGGCATGTTCTAATTTTCTCACCTTGTTTCATCGTGGCTTCACTTTTGTCTTCCTGTTAACATTTTTCTTTTCTTTGTTGTTGTTTTTTTTGTACGTTTAGTGGATCCGTGACTTGTAATAAAGTATGCTGATTCTGCCACAAATAGAAAATCATTAAAGAGCAGTCGATGGAGATTTTCAATGTAGGTCAATGATGGTGAACCTCCTGCACGTGTGCCACAGGTGGTGTGCAGAGCCATTTCAGAGGGCACATGAAATGTTGCCCTATGTCAGTTCAAGATTGCATGCGTGTGGTAGCCAGCTGATTTTCAGCCTTAGGGAAGGCCGTTTAGCCATCTGAAGGCCGTTTAGCCATCTGGAGGCTTCAGGGAAGCCCCAGAGTGTGAAAAACTGCCCAACAGGCAAACTGAAAGTTCAAAAAAATGGACTTCCAGTTTGCCCATTGTGCTGTTTTTTGCACTCCTAAGGCTTCAGAACAATGGACAAACCAGAAATCTGTTTTTCTGAACGTCCCATTTGATCATTTTTTCACCATCCCAGGCTTCAGTGGGCCCTGTGCACAAAGTTTTGGTTATGACCTATAAAGCCCTTCATGGCACTGGACCAGAATATCTCCGGGACCGTCTTCTGCCGCACGAATCCCAGCGACCAGTTAGGTCTCACAGAGTTGGCCTTCTCCGGGTCCCATCGACTAAACAATGTCATTTGGCGGGACCCAGGGGAAGAGCCTTCTCTGTGGCGGCCCCGACCCTTTGGGACCAACTCCCCCCAGATATCAGAGTTGCCCCCACCCCTCATTGCCTTTCGTAAGCTCCTTAAAACCTAGGCATGAGGGAATTGAGACTTTCCCTTCCCCCTAGGCTTATAAAATTTATGCATGGTATTTCAGTATGTATGATTGGTTTCTTAAATTGGGGTTCTTTTTTAAATTAACTTAAGTATTAGATTTGTTTACATTGTATTATTATTGCTGTTAGCTGCCCCGAGTCTATGGAGAGGGGCGGCATACAAATCTGATTAATAAATGAATGAATGAATGAATGAATGAATGAATGAATGAATTGTGCACATATGTAGAGGGCAGCATGGGGTGGGGTGCTAATCCAGGGGGGGGGAGGGAATGGGTGTGGGCATGTACATGCTAGTACACACACACACACACACACACACACACACCCTTTTGGCACCAAAAAATGTTCTCCATTATTGATCTAGGACATGATTGTCACAAAGATGCAGGCAACTGGAATTTTGGGGGGGTAGGGGGTGGGGGGGTTTCTTTTGAAAAGGTTTTGCTTCTCACCAAAGAAGCTTTTTCAAACCTGGAGAAGCTTCTGGGATGAGAAACGAAACTAAAAACCCAACAACCAAGAAAGTCCAGGTGCCTTTTGAAAAGCATCTTTAATGAATCTCTTTTGTGAGGCTTCATCAGTCACTCCAGAGATCTTCACCAACCTCCAAACACATGGGCTGATTATGCTACTCACAATAGTAATAGCCCAACGGATTTGCAGGTTGCAAAACAGCTGTAACGTTGAGGTTTAACCGACATTTTCTGAAAGCAGCATTTAGAAACGCTATGAAGCAATGAATGATTTCACCAGGAGCTCCCTGGCCGTTGCTGCGTTTTGCAGCTTTGCTGGCTAGCCTTTCGTCCAACGCTGTCAGTTATTTAAGAACTGACATCAGCTAATTCAAATTATACCGTAGCTTTAGAATCCTTCCTGGCAGGATCCATTCTGTTCCCTTGTCTCTTTATTTAGGGATTGACCTGCTGGATCGTTGTCAGATCTCTCCAACTGACTACATAGTCATCTAGCCCGTTTTGGTAGCTCTCTGGGTCCTGTCTTATTTTTTAATTGCTCCAAACTCTCTTGGGATAAGATGATGAGGATGTCTCAGAGGTGCTTTTTCAAAAGACAACTGGGCTATTTTTCCTTTGAGGAGGAGAAAATTTTTTGCTTTTCATTCAGTAAGCTTCACCACTGATGGTGCTTCTTTGGTGAGAAGCAACTTTTTTCTCCTTCTTCTTTCACCTCCTCCCCCTTCTTCTCTCCTTCTTTCTCCTCCTCCTCCTTCTTCTCCTCCTCCTCCTTCTCCTCCTCCTCTTCCTTCTCTTTCTCCTCCTCCTCTTTCTTCTCCTTCTTCTGCTCCTCCTTCTCCTCCTCTTCCTTCTCCTTTTCTCCTTTTCCTTTCTCCTCCTCCCCCTCTTCCTTCTTCTCCTTCTTCTCCTCCTCCTTCTTTCTCCTTCTCCTCCTCCTTCTTTCTCCTTCTCCTCCTCCTTCTTCTCCTCCTCCTCCTCTTCCTCCTTCTCCTTCCTTCTTCTTCTTTCTCCTCCTCCTCTTTCTTCTCCTTCTTCTGCTCCTCCTTCTCCTCCTCTTCCTTCTCCTTTTCTCCTTTTCCTTTCTCCTCCTCCCCCTCTTCCTTCTTCTCCTTCTTCTCCTCCTCCTTCTTTCTCCTTCTCCTCCTCCTTCTCCTCCTCCTTCTTCTCTTCCTCCTTTTCCTTCCTTCTTCTTCTTTCTCCTCCTCCTCTTTCTTCTCCTGCTCCTCCTTTCTTCTCCTCCTTTTCTTCCTCCTCCTCCTCCTCCTTCTTTCTCCTCCTCCTCCTCTTCTTAAAAACAGTTTGGAAAAAGTACCTTTGAGACAACAATGACCTGGATGACTGAGTACGTTCATAGACATGATAGGGATGAGTAACCAGACATGATATTTCACAGCTATACAAATTCTGGATGATTTTAGACTCCCGAGAGATTAAAAGTAACTATTTCCCACCATGGTTTGCACTGTATAGTATAATTTACGGCAGCCATTCCTTTTTGCTGACTAAGTCTTTCTCTGATGTCAGCCTTAGAGATGAGGAAAGAGAAGAACTGAGGGGCTGTTAGCATCTGCAAAGAAACAACCGAGGTCAGAGGACATTAAAGACCCCACAGTTCCACCCTGAGCTACCGTGTTTCCCCGAAAGTAAGACAGTGTCTTACTTTCTTTTTACCCCCAAAAGCCCCACTACGTCTTACTTTCGGGGTATGTCTTACATTGGAAAAAAATGGAAAGGGTCGCGTTCCCGAAGGCATCTCCCCAGAGTCCAGAAGGGCAGCCGCGGGACAGGAGCCTTGTGAGCCCTTTTCCAAGTTCAACCTCAGGGCTCCAAGCGGCGTGCACGCGTGGAGCCACAGACGCGTGTCGGGGAAGCGTGTGTCTGGAGGGGAGGAGCGGGCGAAGGAGGCGGGCGAAGGAGGGCGCAGCTCCGGCCGCTCGCCTCGGAGCTGGTTGGCCTCGCTGGCCGCTTGCAGCCGAGCCTCGGCAGGACTCGGTTGCTGGGACGAGCGCCTTCGCTGCAAGCCGCCGCCCGCTCGGCTCGCTTCGGACCAGCGCCATCCTTCGCTTTGCCAAGCCGGGGAAGAGGCAGTGGCGCTGCGGCGAGGCGAAGGTGAGGGGCGCGTGGGGAGCTTGGAAGCGACGTCATCGGGCTCCCCCCCCCCGGCAATACCCCCGTGTTTCCCCGAAAGTAAGACATATGTCTTACTTTCGGGGTACGGCTTATATTAGCCGACCCCCCTGAAACCCCCGATATGTCTTACAATTGGGGGTGTCTTACTATCGGGGAAACAGGGTAGAAAGTATTTTCTTCCGTAGTGTTTTTTCTCCTGCGGTTCTATCAGGGTAACTTGGTCTACCCAATTATGGGATGGATTACTGTATACTGCTTCCACTTTCACCTTTCAGCCCCAATCCAGGACTCTAAGCAGGGAGTTGCTTTCACAACAAACTATTTTTGTGCTGAATTTATGTTTTACCAACAAAGAAATAAAGGGAGACTAGTATACGAAGGTCGCCCGGAAAGTAATGCACCACATTTTTTTCTTCAACAATTATTTATTGAACACAATGAAACCTACAGAAAAGAAACAATGAAGTTTCTTCTACACTACCTATTTTTCCACGTAATCTTCATCCCATTCTATGACCTTCTTCCAGCGAGACACAAGGGTGTGTATATCCTTTCGGTACTGTTCCTTGTTCTGGTCACAAAACCATTTCTGCACTGTGCGAATCGCCTCTAATGGCCTCACCCTCTGTGCCCAGCGACTAACCGTACTTCTGTCGACTGCAGATTCTCCATAAACTGTACACAAACGTTTGTCAATGTTCCCAACAGTTTCTTTCTCCGCAGTGAGAAATTCAGTTACGACACGCTGCTTGTAACATACATCACTTACAGACGCCATTTCGAAGCACTGCTGCAGCTACACTATCTGTCTGAAGAAACAAAAAATTTACTCACACGCTCCTGACAATTCAAATAATGTATATCTAAAGTTTTGCATCCGTACCATTACTGTAGGCTGAGAAAAAAATGTGGTGCATTGCTTTCTGGGCGACCCACATAGATCTATTTCAATAATAATAATAATAATAATAATAATAATAATAATAATAATAATAATAATTATTATTATTATTATTATTATTATTATTATTTATTAGATTTGTATGCCGCCCTTCTCCGAAGTCTCAAGCTATTTAGTTCACATCAGCTAACCATATCCTACTGGGATTTGTTATTACTTCTATTAGTATCTTTGCTATCACATTGTGAAGTGAAGACTGCTGGTGATCTAATTCAAGGGTCCTCAACCTCCAGCCTGTAGACCAATACTGGTTCATGGTCTTTTAGGAACCAAGCTACACAACTGGATCTGAGTGTCGGGCGAACAAACCTTACTGTAAATGGCACATATGTGAGATTTAGTTTGAGTGCTTCTCCTCCCCTCTCACTAGTCCGTGGAAAAAATTGTCTTCCATGATAAGTTCCTAATTTACTTAGTTTATTAAACTATGAATGAAACGGTTCAGGGGCTGGCAATCTTCAACACTCAAAGAGCCATTTGGACCAATTTCCCTCAGAAAAGAAAACACCGGGAACCACAAAACCCTTTTGACATCTAAAATGAAGATAATGCTAATGTATATTTTTAACCTGTAGAATAGAATAGCATAGCATAGCATAGAATTCTTTATTGGCCAAGTGTGATTGGACACACAAGGAATTTGTCTTTGGTGCAAATGCTCTCAGTGTACATAAAAGAAGATACATTTGCCAAGAATCATGAGGGACAACACATAATGATTGTCACGGGGTCAAATAAGCAGTCAGGAAACAATATTATTAAAAATCTTAAGGATGCAAGCAACAAGTTGTGGGAGAAAATGGGTGAGAGGAATGATGAGAAAAAACTAGTAGTAAGAGTAATGCAGACTTAGTAAATAGTTTGACAGTGAAGAGGGAATTATTTGTTTAGCAGAGTGATGGCGTTTGGGAAAAAACTGTTTGTGGGTCTAGTTGACTTGGTGTGCAGTGCTCCCAGGGGTGGGCTACTGCCCGGATGGGGGGAGAACGCAGTGGGGTAGCAAAAATGGAGCTCCACCCCAGAGCATCCAATTTTCATTGAATGATGTTGAAAGAAAATGCAGGGCTTCCTGCATAAACTATGCTCACAGTGTGGTAGTAAAAACCTTGGTAGCCTTCACCGTAGTGACGTTTTGAGGGTAGGAGTTGAAACAATTTATGTCCAAGATGTGAGGGGGTCAATAAATATTTTCACGGCCCTCTTTTTGACTCGTGCAGTATACAGGTCCTCAATGGAAGGCAGGTTGGCAGCAATTGTTTTTTTCTGCAGTTCCGATTCTCCTCTGAAGTTTGTGTTGGTCTTGTTGGGTTGCAGAACTAAACCAGACGGTTATAGAGGTGCAGATAACAGACTCAATGATTCCTCTGTCGAACTGGATCAGCAGCTCCTTTATGCTATGTATAAAGAAGTGTTGTGTTTATGAAATCAGTGACTTGCTGCAGAGAAAACACATTTTTATTTTTGCATGCAACCAAAATGTTTTGAACTCTGAAAAAAAAGGGTGTGTATAAAAGCTCAATAAATCATGTGCCAGGCAAGGGTTGCACATTGTTGTTGTTGTTATTATTATTATTATTATTATTATTATTATTATTATTATTATTTATTGGACTTGTTTGCCGCCCCTGTCCGCAGACTCAGGGCGGCTAACAACAGCAATAAAACAGTACAACAAAATCCAATACTAAAAAAAACAGTTAAAAACCCATTATATAAAAACCAGTCATACATACAAACATACCATGCATAAAATTGTAAAGGCCTAGGGGGAAAGTGTATCTTAGTTCCCCCATGCCTGGCGGCAGAGGTGGGTTTTAAGCAGCTTACGAAAGGCAAGGAGGGTGGGGGCAATCCTAATTTCTGGGGGGAGTTGGTTCCAGAGGGTCGGGGCCGCCACAGAGAAGGCTCTTCCTCTGGGCCCTGCCAAGCGACATTGTTTGGTTGATGGGACCCGGAGAAGGCCAACTCTGTGGGACCTAACTGGTCGCTGGGATTCGTGCGGCAGAAGGCGGTCCCTGAGATATTCTGGTCCGGTGCCATGAAGGGCTTTATAGGTCATAACCAAAACTTTGAATTGTGACCGGAAACTGATCGGCAACCAATGCAGACTGCGGAGTGTTGGAGTGACATGGGCATATTTGGGAAAGCCCATGATAGCTCTCGCAGCTGCATTCTGCACGATCTGAAGTTTCTGAACACTTTTCAAAGGTAGCCCCATGTAGAGAGTGTTACATTGGCGGTTTTGACAAACATTTTGAGTGACAGGGAGTCACAGCAAAGGGATGATAAAGCCACCAATGCTGCCGGTTGCAGGCTCCAAATTTGGTTGAACATGCTAACCATGCTGAGGCAAGTGTAGTACATGGAGTATGATGAGACACTGAGGCTTGGCATAAATTAGCTGACTTGATGCCATCCAGGGCATCCTTCATCTTTTAGAAAATGCATGAGGTCAAAGAAACAGCAGGCCTAAAACAGAACCAGCTTCAACTGCAGTATCTGTGATATATTCAATTTTCCTTTTTGCCTTGACAGCACAGGCACGCGAGGGATGAATCGGGGACACAAATCAGGGGAGACACAGCCACTGGTTTTGTTGTTGCTGCTGTTGTGTTTAAAACAGGAAGGGATGGTCAGCAAGCCACTACAAAGTTTGATGGAATAAGATCTGGTAAGCATGGCTCGTACTAAGTCATGCTTAGCAAGCTGCATAAACAAGATCGGTGCTTGGGTTTTGTTATTTTGCTGTTTATGCAAACTGATGTTCCAGGGTTGTTGGGGTTTTTTTTCTATTAGAGTAAAAAATATACATCTTAGATACAACCACCATAAAGGAAGCTAAGTCAGGCGTTGAGTGTTGTTGACCTCAGCTTTCACACACTTGGAATTTTCCAGATGTGGATGGGAAAAAGCACCATCTTACAATCCTCAACAGTTGGCTTTGCATTGGTTCAGAATTCTTGGGGATGCGGTCCCATGATTTGACAGCAGCCAGATGTGTGAAATCTGGTTTATTCAGTGGTGCAAATAGATGTATAGAGACATGTTGGCATCACATAAGTTTACATAGTGTGGAGTAAAGCACTCAGATGCGGTATCAGTCTTTGTAACATGAGCGTCTTCTTAATCTCTTTTGTCTGCATGTTGTTTTTTCATGCCACCCAGTTATAATCCTACTCCCACATTTTAGCACGTGTTTGTTAAAGCGTTTCCCAATTCTTTGATTTTCAGCCTTCAAGATTAAACTCTGAATTTCTTCCAACTACTGACGAGCGAGTTTGTTCCAACTTTCTGTGATGATGTACAGACAGACTATAGTAGAGTAGACTAGACTAAAATAGAATTAGAAATAGAATTAGAAATAGAATGGAATAGAGTAAAATATAATAGAATTCTTTATTGGCCAAGTGTGGTTGGACACACAAAGAATTTATCTTATGTTTATGTTGTGGTTAGCTCTGGCCCAGCTCCTGCCCCAAGGATTGTGGATGTGGGGGAGACATCCACATGCTGCAGGCCTGTTTTGCCCCCGGTGGAATCTGCTGATGAAGGCTCCTCTGACCAAGAAGACATGAGTGACAGGGAGGAGGAGAGTGTGGCAGACAGCTCAGAAGGAGATCAATTATCTAGCTCCTCCTTGGATTCAGAACAAGAGTTAATGATACAGCCACGCATGCGGAGAGTGATGCATAGGCAGCAACAACTGAGAGATTATTATCAAAGAAAATGAGGCCACCTGTGGTTGGGTGGGGCTGTGGTAATTAGTGAGGCTGCTATAAATAGCAGCCTGTGGGTTTGGCCATTGTGGAGGATTATCTGATCGTTGTGTTTCGTGCCTACTTTGCTGTCTTTGACCTTTTGTGTGCTGATTTTCCCCCGCTTTGAAACTAAACCAGAGCAAAGTGTGTTTCACTTTGTGAAAGAAGGACTGTGAATTGCCTCACAGCTGCAAGCTAAGTATCACAGAACTGATAAGGGACTTGTAAAAATTACCAGTTTGTTTGGAGACGAGTGCTCTTTGCTATACAAAAAGAGGGCTTAGTTTAAGTGACTTTTCATTATAAAGAACATTGTTTTGAATTTTCAAACGTGTGTGTGCCTGAAATTTGTACCTGTGAATTTTTGGGAGGAGTCTGCCAGAGAGCCCGACAGAACATGTTTATATGCTCTCAGTGTACATAAGTAGAATAAAATACATTCATCAAGAATAAAATGATACAGTGCTTAGAGATAGTCAAGGTTAATAAGCTATCCAATCGTACTAGGAAACAAATAAAAACAATATAATTGAAAGATACAAGCAGCATGGTTAGAGTAATAAGTAGGAACTAGGAAGAGTAGTTAGGGAGAGAACAATGATAATACAGTGTTAGTAAATTATTTGACAGTGTTGTGGGAAATAGTTGTTAAGCAGAGTGATGGCATTTGGGGAAAAAAGTGTCTTTGTGTCTAGTTGTACTGGTGTGCAGTGCCCCATAGCATCTTTTTGAGGGTAGAAATAGGAGCATCAGCGGAAACCTTCTATTAAAACCAGCCCTGTATCCATTCATCTTCACACAGTCATTATATATGTTTTCACACTGAAAAATGATGGGAAAAAATACAGCTCTGGGTCTTAACAGTGCCAAGGTTCCCCCCACCCACCCCTTCGGATCTGTACATTTGAAATTGGACAGAGATGTTTCCTCACTGGAATTGTCATCTGGACCACATCAAACTACAAGCAAAAACCACATCAAATTACAAGCCAAATCTTACTCTTCAAATGGCAGAAGAGTAGACAATGGGAAACTCAAAAGACTGAGCAAGCAGTTCTTTATTTTTATTTATCCTATTTTAATCCCATCTCCCCAAAGATTACAAGAATAGTAGGACGAGCCACATTTTTGCAAAGGGGCAAATTTTCTTTTTAAATATATTCCTTTTCCAGTGATTGAGGGCCAGGTGGCTTCCCCCCAGATGGGGACAGAGTTAAAATTTATATTTAAATAAAACCATGATTTTTAACCATAATAGACATTTGTCAGCTGAATATTGGGGGATCCGTCGCTGTCATTTGATGCTGAAATTCAGTGATGCAGTCTTCTTCTTGTGCCATTTCTGTCATCGGACGTTGGCAATCATGTTGGCGGTCCTAATTTTATCAACACCAAAAAGTGCTGTCGAGTTTTGTCCAAGCCAGTCCCTTGGATGCCAAGGTGTTATCCTTCTGCCTGAGTCTCATTTGCCTTAAACTTTCCTTGGAGGATTAATTACAGTGTATTTTTCTGGGTGCCGCATCACATGTCCACTTTTTAAATGGTTTTTAATTATTTCCTTTGGCTTTCCTGGGCGGCTGATCCCATCCTCCTTTCTGATATACATGACAACTGCCTGTAATTTCACATTTCAAACGCTTTTAACCGCTTTCAAGTGGCTTTTGTTAGAGACCAAATATCTTTTTGGGGAGGTATAAAATTTTCTTTATTTTTTTCTCCAACATACAGTAAAAACAACATAAGCAGTAAAAAAAACCACAGAATTGGTGTCTAAAATAATAATAAATGATATTTTTTTGTTATATCAAACATTCAGAAAAAAATCCTAACAATGCCTTTAATATACACTTTTTATCTTCTTCTTTGCTAGATTAATTAAAATTAACTACACATGAGACATATTTCATCTGCAGATAGTAATATTATAAAATCTATTCCCTTTTTCTATCTACTGTATAATAAAACATAAACATCTTAACTCAATATCTAATTTAAACCTTTTTAAACTTTTCACTTCTGTGTTAACTTATTATCCATTGCGGCCACCAATCCTTATTTTGTCATCCAGATCTTTAGTAAATTAAAATTAAATCATCATGTATTCCTTCAAAAGTGATTAAGAAAATTATTTCTCAATTATTTTCAGTTTCCATAAAACTTTCCCCAGACCTTATAGTGATCACACTCTTCTTAGTTTTAAAGTAAGCCTATTCATTTCAGCACAATCTAAAATCTTACATAATATTTCTCTTTCATCTGTAATTTTATTTAACTTCCAATTTTGTGCATATACAATTCTAGCTGGTGTTACAATATGTACAATCAAATATATTTCTTCTTTATTAAATTTTTCTAATACCTAATAGGAATACTTCAGGTTTGAATTCAGTAGTCCTTTTGAGAATCATCTGTATCCAACTCTACACTCCGTAGAGCAGGATAGAAAAGATGTAGCATCTGGCAAGCCTAATTTTCAATTTTAGGCTTATGTCGTGACTGCAGAAGGCACAATCTTAGGAAACTCTACTCCAGTCAGTGTATTGCCAAGGAAGACACACAGAAGAATTTCTTTTAAACTACTGGGAACCTGTTGGCTATACCCATTAGGCTTTTCCTTCTAAAAACATGGAGCTCTCATTTCCAGGGTACCCTACTGAGCATGGCTTATTCTACCCAGGGGGTTTTACATACTGCAAAGTGCAATTGTGATTCTGCCCTTTTGTCAGCCATCTGGAAGCTGTGCTTTCAAACTTCTTTAGCTTCCCTTGATTGATTCTTTAGATTTTACTTTGGGCTCAAAAAGTACCATATTTTTCGGAGTATAAGACACACCTTCCTCCTCCCTAAAAGAGGTTGATAATTTGGATACGTCGTATACTCTGAATGTAGCCTTTTCCCCCCAGCCCTAACTAACTGCTAACAATCTTCCTAGCTCTTACCTTGCAGGCTCTTCCATTGTTTCTCTCTGTGAAGAATGTTTTCCAAGCCCTAAGTCTGTGCAGGTTTTGTTTTCATTGCTTTACTTGCTCTGAATGTTTTTTTCCAGCCTATACCAGGTAATAACAATGTTCCAGCTCTTACCAGCTTGCAGGCTCTTTCATTGTTACTCTCTGTAAACAATGTTTTCCAAGCCCTAAGTCTTTGCAGGTTTTTTTCCCCATTGGTCTACTTGCTTTGAATGTTTCTTTCCAGGTGCTAATGATGTTCCAGCTCCTACCAGCTTGCAAACTCTTTCATTGTTACTCTCTGCAAACAATGTTTTCCAAGCCCTAAGTCTTTGCAGGTTTTTTTCCCCATTGGTCTACTTGCTTTGAATGTTTCTTTCCAGATGCTAATGATGTTCCAGCTCCTACCAGCTTGCAAACTCTTTCATTGTTACTCTCTGCAAACAATGTTTTCCAAGCCCTAAGTCTTTGCAGACTTAGGGCTTTTTCCCCCATTGGTCTATTTGCTTCGAATGTTTCTTTCCAGGTGCTAATGATGTTCCAGTTCTTACTGGCTTACAAGCTCTTTCATTGTTACTCTCTCCAAATAAAGTTTTTTTAAAGCCTTAACCAGGAGATAAAATAATGTGCTGAAGCTGACCAGACTAAGGACACCAACCAGATGAATACCTGGTAGGCAGATTCTTATCTTTTCCTCCCAAAAAACTTAGGTGTGTCTTATACTCTGAAAAATGCGGCAGTTGAATGATGGGGTTTTAAGAGTGCCTTTTGAAATTGATTGTCTTCTCTATTCCTCCTCTGCAAAAAAAAAACACCAGATACAGTATCTCCCCATTCTCTTTCTCTTCTTTAGCTCTATCTTCAAATCTCTTCATGACAGTCTTTGCCCAACCTTTGCAATTAAAAAAAAGTACCATAAAAAGTGGAAATGGTTTAACATCCATTTTACAATAGGTTGATAATGTAAATTCACTGTTGTGAGCCGCCCAGAGTCTATAATAATAATAATAATAAATGTTAACCGAAAGAATGTTGCACGATATGTGGTTAAACTGCTGTTCTGGACATAGGAGAGTTTCAAAGCAATAAACAAATGGACTTAACAAATGCAAAGTGTTCTACATTGAAATAAACTCTTTTTTTTAAAAAAAATCCTCTATTTGGGGAGGATCAAAGATGTGTGCCAGTCCTTCAAAATTTCATCTACAGTCATATCTTATTCTCCCGGTCCATCTGGCTTTTGAGATTTTAGCAGATGCTGCCCATCTGTGTTCCAAGACTGCAAAGAATCTTAATTTTATTCTATGTTTTCAAGAAAATTGGTAAGCCACTGAATGCTGTGCCTCTTGTATTGGATTTGTGGCAGTGGTGGGTTGCAATTTTTTTTGCCATTGATTCTGTGGGTGTGGCATGGCTTGACGGGCGTGGTGTGGCTTGGTGGGCGTGGTGTGGCTTGGTGGGCGTGGTGTGGCTTGATGGGCATGGCAGGGGAAGGATACCATAAAACCTCCATTCTCTCCCACTCCTAGGAGAAGGTTACTGCAAAATTCCCATTCCCTCCCGATCAGCTGTTATTTGGGAGGCAGAGAAAAGATGGGGGCGGGGCCAGTCAGAGGTGGTATTTAATGGTTCTTCCAACTACTCAAAATTTCTATTACTGGTTCTCTAGAACTGGTCACAACCAGTTTTAGTTTTTAGTTTTTGGGGAGGAAAATTGAGGGGGGGGGATCTGCCTACCAGATATTTATCTGGCTAGCGTCCTTAATCTGGTCAGATTCAGCACATTATTTTATTCCCTGGTTAGGGCTTAAAAAAAAACCTTATTCGGAGAGAGTAACCATGAAAGAGCTTGCAAGTTGCTAAGAGCTGGGCACATCGTTAGCACATGGTTAGGGCTGGAAAGAAGCATTCTGATTAAGTAAAGCAATGAAAAGACCCCTGCACAAACTTGGAACTTGGAAAGTATTCTTTGCAGAGAGTAACAATGAAAGTGCTTGCAAGGTAAGAGCTGGGTAGATCGTTAGCAGCTAGTTAGTGCTGGAAAGAAACATTCAGAGCAAATAAAGCAATGAAAAAAAAAACCCCTACAAAGAAGCTAGTTAGGGCTGGGGGGGGGAAAGTTACATTCAGAGTATAAGATGCACCTGAATTTTCAGCCTCTCTTAGTAAAAAAGTGTGTCTTATACTCTGAAAAATACAGTAACTGCATCTGGTGGCAGCTGTGCAAAGGTGGTAGAAGTGAAATAAGCAATTGGATCATTGTCTCTGAAAAAGTCTAGGCTGACCAGCTGCTAAAATGCTTCAAAGTCAACGATTAAGACCACAAAAATGAGACAAAGTTTGGATCCTTGGTGGGTAACATCATTTCTCTAAGCCAGAAATTAATTTGTCTCATTTTTTTTCCTTCTTTCGGTTTGTTATTTTTGGCTGTTTGGGCTTTGCTTCTCCTTGGTTGCCTTGCCTAAAATTGCAAACTTTGCCTCTTCAGTGATTATACCCTTACAATGTGCTCATCCTTGCTCCATAAACTAACTTAGAGGAACAGGGCCCTTGCATCTTCTTATTTTTAAAAAGCTTAACTCTCGGGTCTCATGTAGGCAAGCCTGCAGAGAATTCCCATGAACATGTTTTATTTATTTATTTATTTTTTTAGCCTAATAAACCAGGGTGGTGTGGTGGTTAGATTGCAGTGCTGCAGGCTACTTCTGCTGACTGCCCACCACTTGCAATTTGGCAGTTCAAATCTCACCAGGCTCAAAGTTGACTCAGCCTTCCATCCTTCCAAAGTGGGTAAAATGAGGACCCAGATTATTGGGGGCAATAGGCTGACACTGTAAACTGCTTACACAGGGCTGTAAAGGCGATATATGTCTAAGTGCCCTTCCTTGCTTGCTTCCTCGTTTCCTTCCTTGCTTGCTTCCTCGTTTCCTTCCTTGCTTGCTTCCTTGCTTGCTTCATTTCCTTCCTTGCTTGCTTCCTCGTTTCCTTCCTTGCTTGCTTCCTTGTTTCCTTGCTTCCCTCCTTGCTTCCTTCCCTCCTTCCTTCCTTGCTTCCCCCTTTCCTTCCTTCCTTCCTTCCTCATTTCCTTCCTTGCTTGCTTCCCCATTTCCTTCCTTGTTTGCTTCCTTCCTTCCTTCCGTTTCCTTCCTTCCTCATTTCCTTGCTTGCTTGCTTCCCCGTTTTCTTCCTTCCTTGCTTCCTCGTTTCCTTGCTTGCTTCCTTGCTTCGTTTCCTTGCTTCCTTCCTTGCTTGCTTGCTTTCCCGTTTCCTTCCTTCCTTGCTTCCTCATTTCCTTGCTTCCCCATTTCCTTCCTTCCTTCCCCAAGCTTTCCTGCACTCTTTTCTTTACATTACGAAGCCCTTTCTTATTTGGGATGGGCATTGTAATTTCTTGGCATTCTTTTTGAGATAGCTTTGCACGGGTGGATCCTCCTGCCCCTCACGCAACCGTGTTTTCCTGCATCCTTTCCTGAAAGTAGGGTTGTTGTACTTTGGATTGTTAGATTCTGTTCCAATCCCAATCAAGATCTGAAACTTGTGGCTCAGGTTTTCCCTGTGGACTCGGTGCCCACAAACAAATATGCCATGCATGCATCTTTTGTAAATAGAAAATTCCCAAAATGAACTCTACATTTTAGTCCCGGTGAATTATAATAAGCAGCTTAAAGCAATCGCTCTGCCTCATTTCTCACTCATAATACTGGCCTTTTGTTAATTACATGGTTGACGTAGGGCTAAGGTAAGACTTACTGTAACTTCTCGCTCTGGCGTATCGCTGGTCTCCAATCTGGTTTCCCCAGATGTATCGCTGTTTAATTGTCAATGTGGTTACGCTGATTGGGAATGATGGGAATTGAGATGAACACATCTTCAGGGCATCAGATTGAAAAAGAAAAAAGCTGAATTATATGGAAACTAGCCAATCTTGCCATACTAATGGAGTACTGCATCCAGTTCTGGTCACCACACTTCAAAAGAGACATAGAAATTCTAGAGAAGGTGCAAAAAAGAGCTACCAAAATGATTAGGGGACATTTTCAAGAAGAGATTGGACTGCCATCTGGCTGGGGAGGTGTAGGGTTTCCTGCTTGGGCTGGGGGTTGGACTTGATGAGCTTCGGGGTCCCTTTCAACCCAAATAGATGGATGGATGGATGGATGAATAGGTAGGTAGATAGGTAGAGGTAGAGGTAGAGATAGGTAGGTAGGTAGGTAGATAGATAGATATAGAGTTAGATAGAGGTAGATAGATAGATAGATAGATAGATAGATAGATAGATAGATAGATAGATAGATATAGAGTTAGATAGAGGTAGGTAGGTGGATAGATAGATAGATAGATAGATAGATAGATAGATAGATAGATAGATAGATATAGAGTTAGATAGAGGTAGGTAGGTAGGTAGGTAGGTAGGTAGGTAGGTAGGTAGGTAGGTAGATAGATAGATAGATAGATAGATAGATAGATAGATAGATAGATAGATAGATAGATAGATATTGCCTACCTGGACTTCAGCAAAGCCTTTGATACGGTTCCACATAAAGAGCTGATAGATAAATTAGTGAAGATTGGACTTAATCCCTGGATAGTTCAATGGATTTGCAGCTGGCTGAAGCGTAGACATCAGAGAGTTATTGTTAACGGCAAGTATTCTGAGCAGAGTCAGGTTACAAGCGGTGTGCCACAAGGGTCTGTTCTGGGTCCTATTCTTTTTAATATGTTTGTGAGTGACATAGGGGAAGGTTTGGTAGGGAAGGTTTGCCTATTTGCCGATGACTCTAAAGTGTGCAATAGGGTTGATATTCCTGGAGGCGTCTGTAATATGGTAAATGATTTAGCTTTACTAGATAAATGGTCAAAGCAATGGAAACTGCAGTTTAATGTTTCCAAATGTAAAATAATGCACTTGGGGAAAAGGAATCCTCAATCGGAGTATTGTATTGGCAGTTCTCTGTTAGCAAATACTTCAGAACTTCAGATATATCCATCCTAAGATAAAATACAGAAAATAGTATAAGGGCAGACTAGATGGACCATGAGGTCTTTTTCTGACGTCAGACTTCTATGTTCCTATGTTTCTATCTGTTCTGATCCCGGCTCCTGGAATACACAGATTTTCCCAAGGCTTCGATATTCAAAACATTAAATGCTTTATTTTTTCTCTTCAGCAGTTCAAAATACACACGCGCGCACACACACACACAGAGGTTCTTCTTCAAAAGCCAAACAAATCGGCAGGCAGAGCGTGGGGGAAAGTTTCCTCGTGGCAAAGTTGAGAGCTTTACAACCCCCATAAATTTCCCATCAAAATTAAAAGCAAGGCCGGGGGATACAAATTTGGCTTCTAAGCAGACAGCTCACCAGCAACTTGAAACTAACAGCGGATTCACTTCTGTCTCATTTGCAGGGTCTTTCATGATGTAGTTCTAAGCTTTCTCTTCAGGAGACTAAATGGCATGATTTATTGGCAAATTGTTCGCAATCAAAGCTTTCCTTTTCCTATTTTTCTGCCGGAAAAGGACGTGTCCCATACATAGATCTAATAACTACAGAATTCAAAACCTTTTACCCTGGACTTTTTCCTTGCGTTTTGTCAATCTTCTATGTTTTGGATTCATCCATTCCCTGTTTGATAAATCACTCTCTGACAAGGAACTACTTTCCATAGTAATTTCAGTTCCCTGGGACTGTTCTGAATCACTATCTCTTTCGCTCTCATCTCTGCTGTCATGTTAACCTCTGTATCCAAGGATACACTAAGGTCAGTTGGAGTAACGTATTGCAGAAGCTGGCCTACCTAGATAGCCAAACCAGCTAACCAGATTGTCTCAGGCCAGGATATCAGGGACCTTTTATCTTGAAGATAATTGAAGACACTTACTGCAGAGTTTCTTAGGAAAATATGTTATTACTTTAGTAGCAAACATACACTAACTGTTTACACTGTAGCTCTCTAATAGTTAATATACAAAGTACAGTGATACCTTGTCTTACGAACTTAATTGGTTGCAGGACGAGATTCGTAAGGTGAAAAATTCGTAAGACAAAACAATGTTTCCCATAGGAATCAATGGAAAAGTGATTAATGCGTGCAAGCCCAAAATTCACCCCTTTTGCCAGCTGAAGCATCCATTTTTACGCTGCTGGGATTCCCCTGAGGCTCCCCTCCATGGGAAACCCCACCTCTGGGCCTTTGTGTTTTTGTGATGCTGCAGGGGAATCCCATCAGGCGAATCCCAGCATCGCAAAAACGAGCGCTTTGCTGGCAACTGAAGTCCGGAGGTGGGGTTTCCCAGCAAAGGGAGCATCAGTGAAATCACAGCATCGCAAAAACACTGAAGTCTTCCAAACCCCACCTCTGGGCCTTTGTGTTTTTGCGATGCTGCAGGGGAATCCCATCATCGCAAAAAGGGGCGCTTCGCTGGCAATGAAAGGTCCAGAGGTGGGGCTTCCCATAGAGGGGAGCCTCAGGGGAATCCCAGCATTGAAAAACAGGTGCTTCGGCTGGCAACAGAAGATCCGGAGATGGGGTTTCACAACGAGGGGAGCATTTGCCTGGCAACGGAAGTCCAGAGGCGGGGCATCCCAGCAGCAGCAGCGGGTTCATAAGGTGAAAATAGTTCGGAAGAAGAGGCAAAAAAATCTTAAATCCCGGTTTCATATCTCGAAAAGTTCGTATGACAAGGGGTTCGTAAGACGAGATATCACTGTACTAACAATTCTCTACCTACTATTCTCAGTTATAATATTTAGCTACAATTCTTCATCCACCACAAACCACCTAATTTACAAGCCACTTTAAGCCATACTAAGCCACAATACCTTCAAGCCAAGCTACACCACACCTATGCAGAGGTGCATTATGTACTTTTGTCAGCCAATCAGGTTACCTTGCAATTTGCATATTCACCGTGACTGGGCAGGTTTTACATTGTTAAAGTTATGCAATTCTTCTCTCTGCAATTTGGAATATTCTCTCAGGTAGGCCTGATCCCGACGAGGTCTCTATTTCTTCGTCTTCAGAATCTGACATTTCCTGAGGTTGACAAAGATCACTCACAGCACCATCCGCTGTGTGCATTATACTGATTTCTCTGCATAGAAATATTACAAGATCAGGTTTCATTCGTTTAAACACATTCAGTCTGAGTTCTGCTGTGTGTAAAGCAGTAGCAGCATGCCCTGGCTTTTGAATAGCTCTCCCACCCCTTCTCTTTGCTCCATTTGCTTTGTCAAATGAGATGCCCCACAGGCAGAGAAAAATTAGAATTATGGTAGAGTTGGGTGTGGTTTAGCTTTCTGCTTAGA
This sequence comes from Erythrolamprus reginae, assembly GCF_031021105.1. Lineage (NCBI taxonomy): Eukaryota > Metazoa > Chordata > Lepidosauria > Squamata > Dipsadidae > Erythrolamprus > Erythrolamprus reginae. Next base: position 19,946,855 of record NC_091959.1, on the reverse strand, counting down.
GAAAGTAATTTCTTCCCTTCTTTTAAGGCACATATAAATCAAGCTGGGCCAAGCTCTTAAAGACAGCCAACGCCATGTCGTGTCTAAACATTGATATTAATTAAAGTGGTTTACCAAAATATCTAATTTTTGTCAACCTGGTTTACCTACAGGAAGCAAATTGTATCCATTGGTTAAGCTGTTTTTTTTTACAAAGGGGAAAACTAAAGCATGACTTTTTCTAACCGGAAATTTTGAACATTGGGCAACGCCTGTAATTAAAGGGAATAATTGCATTTGAGGCCTACTAATTAAAGCACTGTTCAATTGCCCTCAAGACAGACTTTTTTTTTGAAAAAAATAATTTTTAAATCATATTTTGGTTGTTAAATGTTGCTGCAAGCGGAAATCTGGAACAAAAATCATGCTCCTGTTTAGGCTTGGGTAGCAAGAAAGTGGAGAGAAAGATTCATTTAACCATGGATGTAATGGGAAGTTAGACTGCTTAAACTGTTCTGGGTAACTTGGCATGACTCACATTAAACAAACCATAATATTATTTTATTTAAAGTGGGCTTGATGCTTTTATGAGGCTACCCCTATATAGATAAGCTACTACATTATCACAGATGCCTCTATTACTTATTGCCTTGATGAAGGGTTGAGCTTTGAATCTAAGACCATCTCCACAGAAAGCATGCACCAGTGAGCATCAATTCCTAACCAATAATGTAGGGCTCGACACTCATTGGTGCATGCTCTCTGTGGAGATTGTCTTAGATTCAAAGCTCAACCCTTCTTCAAGGCAATAAGCAATAGAGGGAGCTATGATAATGTAATAGCTTATGCACTAGAGACAAATTCTGCATGAGTAACAATCAAAATGTTCTATTCTGTTCCACTCCACTCCACATTCTATTCTGTTCCACTCCACTCCAGTCCACTCTCCTCTCCATCATGTCTCCACTCCATAGTCTAGTCCAGAGGTAGGCAAAGTTGGCTCTTCTATGACATGTAGACTTCAACACTCAGAATTCCTGAGCTAACATGATTGGCTCAGGAATTCTGGGAGTTGAAGTCCACAAGTCATAGAAGAGCCAACTTTGCCTACCTGATTTAGTCTACCCTACCCTGCCTACGCTACTCTATGGTCTACTCTATGGTCTACAATCTAGTCTAGTGTAGTCTACTCTAGTCTACTCTACTCTAAATAAATGGCCAGTTTCTGTTAGCTCAAGGGTTGCATCCAACTTGTGCATGGCATTTCAAGAGTCTAACTCTCCAAGGGATCAAAGTTAGGATTACATTTTCAAGTCTCTTAGGGGTGACACTATGTTCCTTGGCAATGCTTAATCTACCATTTTCCCCTAGGTTAAATGTTTTGCTCCCATGGAGCTTGTGGGTCTCTTAAAAGCAGATATGGTGGCTGATGGGCCACATTACCCTAAAGCAGTGTTTCCCAACCATGGCCACTTGAAGATATCTGGACTTCAACTCCCAGAATTCCCCAGCCAGCATTCGCTGGGAAACATTGCCCTAAAGGACACCCCAGGTGCCCCAAATAGATGATATTGGGCTGGAGGCATTTGACGTTGATCCCTGTTTTCCTGTTGATCTAGAGTGAAGTACAAAATGGGTACAGCCGCAAACAATGGTTTTCTTGTTTCCTTGATTGCAGTTCTGGCTTAGGGCAATATATGAACATGACACATGATTTGCTTATGATTTCCTGGCTGTGTGCGTGTATGTGAGTGCGCGCGTGTGCGTGGTCCCAGTCCAAGGCATTTTGAAAAAATTTGAATTTCACCCTTGGGATCAATTCATCCTGTTCCACATTGCCAGTGAAATTTGCTATCCTCTTTGTTATCACATGCTCTTTGTCTAGTTGAAAAGACAGTGAGGTGGGCTATTTTTCCCCCCCCCCCATTATTCCTTACATGGCTTTTTTAAATTTCCGGAATAACCCCAAGAGCTTAACCATGGAAACCAACTGTGCCTGTGTCTTTGCAGAAAGGAGTCGTATGAGTTACCAATGACTTACACAAGAATGGGTTCTCTTTGGCGTCTTTTAATGTAGCAAAGGGGAATTGGAAAACTCCAGAGTTACACGCAGTAGGAGATCCTAGGTTCAAAGATAAAGTATCTTTGTACGAGGCTGGAAAACGTGCCTGAAACACTACAGCAGTGTTTCCCAACCTTGGCAACTTGAAGATATCTGGACTTCAACTCCCAGAATTCCCCAGCCAGCAGAGAACCAGTATCGGGTTGCTACTGGTATGGCTAAGGACGGCGCATCGGTAGTGAAAATTGAGCTTTGCGGTAGCGGCAGAATTGGGAATCCGCCCCTGCATTGCTCACCATCATGGACAACAATTATGGGAGCCCTCGACTTAACGACCACAACTGAGCCCCAAATGTTGCTAAGTGAGAAGTTTGTTAAGTGAGGTTATTAATATTAATATTAATATTATTTATTAGATTTGCATGCCACCCTTCTCCAAAGACTCGGAGCAGCTCACAAAATACAAAAAACAGCACAACGACAAATCTAATTAATTAAAATTACTACTAAAAATCCCATATATATTAAAATCAGTCAGCCAACTCATTCACAAGCACACATTACATCTCATAGACAGGGGAAGGGGGCTTGATCTAATTGCTCCATGCCTAGCGACATAAATAAGTCTTGAGACTCTTGCGAAAGGCAAGGAGGGTGGGGGCAGTGCAAATCTCTGGAGGGAGCTGATTCCAGAGGGCTGGGGCTGCCACAAAGAAGGCTCTTTCCCTGGGTCCTGCCAGACATTATCTGTCCGACAGGACCCGGAGAAGGCCAACTCTGTGGGACCTAACCGGTCGCTGGGATTCATGCGGCAAAAGGCGGTCCCATAAGTAATCTGGTCCGATGCTATGGAGGACTTTATAGGTCATCACCAACACTTTGAATTGAGTCCGGAAACCAATTGGCTGCCAATGGAGACCACGGAGTGTTGGAGAAACATGGGTCTATTTGGGAACACCCTTGACCGCTCGCGGGACTTCATTCTGCATGATTTGAAGTTTCCGAACACTCTTGTAGAGCAGTGTTTCCCAACCTTGGCAACTTGAAGATATTTGGACTTTAACTCCCAGAATTCCCCAGCCAGCTTTTGCTGGCTGGGGAATTCTGGGAGTTGAAGTCCAAATATCTTCAAGTTGCCAAGGTTGGGAAACACTGCTCCAGAGGTTGGTGATCCACATCCTCTAGGGCTTGTAGCCAGTTGATAGTGGAATTGTAATTCAGCCATATCTGGGGTAAGAGGAAAGAATCAAGTTGCTCTTCTGCAGTTCTAAAGTCTGTTTCTCCTGCAACCTCCCTCCAATTTGAAAGGATCAGTGCTCTACTACGATCTCATAATATCTGTTGTTTATTTGTAGAATTTAGACACAGTTTGTTACAGCCACTTGTAAGTCCACATTTCCAATGCTTCTCAGTCTCTTCAAGTGGCTTTCTGTCAGATACCAGCATCTAGAAGTAATGGAGCTGCTTGGAAAAAGAAGCATTCGCTGGCTGGGGAATTCTGGGAGTTGAAGCCCAAATATCTTTGCCACGGTTGGGAAACACTGTTGTAGAGAGCTTTGCTCCATTTCGTGATGTTTCTTGCCATGTTTCTTAAATGAATCACTGCAATTGTGACATTAGGATGACGGTTGTTAAGTGAACATATTTTGAGGATCACAAAAAATGGGATCATGTCACACAGACACACACACACAGGGGACACTGCAATTGTCATAAATATGAGCCAAGCTCCACCCACCCACCTGGGATGCTTCTGCGCATGCATCAAAATTATTTAGAACTCCCCACTGATCCGAATGTAAATTACATGACCACAGAAATGCTGCAATGGTCATAAGAGTGAAAAAGAAATATTTGCACAGTGCTGAGATCCATCGAGAATTCTTCTTGTATTCTTAAATCTCAAATATTGTGAAAAAAGAGTGGTAATTTTTTTTCAGTGCCATTGTAACTTTGATCGGGTGCTGAATGAGCTGTTGTAAGTCAAGGACTACCTGTGTTAGACTATGTGCCACTTGGTCAGTTTCCTTATGGTTAAAGAAATTTGAATTTGATTTCAACATATTGTTCCTGGTAGCTGCCATTGGTCTCCTCCCCATTTCTCATTTCATGTTGGGCCTTGGGGAGGTTTAAAATTAGCAAGACAGATTCTCAATTTTTTTCTGAATGCCTTTAGGGACATCGGTAAGGATGGCTCTCTTTATCAATATTTCTGTAATGTCAGAGGCCTTGAGAACAGAATCAAATTAATTTTGCTTCCAGGTTCTTTAAAATTCACAGTCGGCTTGGTGAAGGTTTTTCAGCTTTACGCTTCCCACCGCAAAGGAACCTCAATTTAATAATGTGAATACACCAGGGTGTGTGTGTGTGTATTCAGCAGGTTTTGGAGAATCAGTAGCAAAAACTTTGAGTAGTTCGAAGAACCAGCAAATACCCCTTCTGGCTAGCCCCAGAGTGGGCGGGAATGGAGATTTTTCAGTACCCTTCCCCTGGAATGGGGAGAGAATGGAGAATTTGCAGTATCCTTCCCCCAGGAGTGGGGAGGGAATGGAGATTTTGCAGTATTCTTCCCCTGGAATGGGGAGAGAAAGAGAATGGGGGAGTTTGTAGTATCCTTCCCCTGGAGTGAGGTGGGAATGGAGATTTTGCAGTATTCTTCCCCTGGACTGGGGGAAAACAAAACAATATTTGAGATTTAAGAATACAAGAAGAAATCTCAATTGATCTCATCACAGTGCAAATATTTCTTTTCCCTAACATAGTGGTTCTCAACCTCGGGGTTGGGACCCCTTTGGGGGTTGAACAACCGTTTCACAGGGGTCACCTAAGACCATGGGAAAAGACAAATTTCCCCTGCTGTTAGGAACTAAAGCTTCTATTCTGGCGCCTTGGAACATATTTTTACAATCCGAACAATCAGGCTTTTACAATATGGGTGTCGCTCTGACCTTCCTTCCAATCAACTTAAAACTCTGTTGGGAGAATTGGCGCTAGATTTATGGTTGGGAGTCACCACAACATGAGGAACTGTATTAAGCGTTTGTGGCATTAGAAAGGTTGAGAACCACTGCTCTAACAGAATAGGCATTTGACTGGTTAAAATGTTTTCGCATACACATCCCACATACACCAATTCATTGTCTTACAGCACTTAAAAGTTCAGGTTTACTGCTTCTGAATTCAAGAACATTTGGAATCTAAATTTTTTGAGAATTTTTATTGTCTTTGAAGGACAGAAAAATTAATCTGCCAGCTGTTTCCTTCTGCAGGCTGACTATTCTGGTCCTTGAGTTGCATGGTCTGTGAATCACCCACTGGGAAAGTGGTAATTTTGGAAAACCAACCAGACATAGCAAACTGCTAGTTTGATTCTGGTGACTTGCCCACCACCCTGCTGTAAGTGAAAAGGGCAAATTAAAGACGAAAATAGAACTGAAGTGCTTCCCCCAAAGTAGGAAAACCTATAATCTTCTCTAGTGCCAACTTTGACTACATTGGATAAATTGGGGGGAGGGGGGGCTTGAATACATAATTTCTAATTTTTTTAAAAAAATACCTTCAAGCTCTAATCATTTGTCCTGTAATGGAAAGATCTCATGAGCCTGAAAGCCACAAATTGCTTAGCGCAGAAGGTACGCAGAAGGTTTTGACTGCAAAAGGCAACAGGAAAATCTTACATCAAATTGCGAGTTCTTCTTGTGCCTATGTGGAGTTATTGTAGGCTGCAAGGGAGCCAGTGGTTTCACAATGCATTCCAAGTGGGAAGAGGTTCTTTAAGGTATCTCAGTGGAATTAAATAATAATAATACAGTGATACCTTGTCTTACAAACTTAATTGGTTCCGGGATGAGGTTCTTAAGGTGAAAAGTTTGTAAGACGAAACAGTGTTTCCCATAGGAATCAATGGAAAAGCGATTAATGCGTGCAAGCCCAAAATTCACCCCTTTTGCCAGTCGAAGTGCCCGTTTTTGTGCTGCTGGGATTCTCCTGAAGCTCCCCTCCATAGGAAACCCCACCTCTGGACTTCTGTGTTTTTGCGATGCTGCAGAGGAATCCCAGCAGGGGAATCTCAGCATCGCAAAAATGAGCACTTCACTGGCAACGGAAGTCCGGAGGTGGGGTTTCCCATGGAGGGGTGCCTCAGGGGAATCCCAGCAGTGCAAAAACGGGCGCTTCGCTGGCAACGGAAGTCCGGAGGCAGGGCATCCCAGCGGCGGCAGTGGGTTTGTAAGGTGAAAATAGTTTGCAAGAAGAGGCAAAAAAATCTTAAACCTTGGGTTTGTATCTCGAAAAGTTTGTATGACGAGGCGTTTGTAAGACGAGGTATCACTGTACAGTGGTACCTCAAGATACGAACCCCTCGTCTTACGAACAACTCGTGATACGAACCCGGGGTTCAGAAAAATTTTGCCTCTTCTTACGAACTTTTTTCGAGTTACGAACCGGCGTTCGGAGACTGCTGGGAAGCCGCGCGGCTGTTTTAAAAGGTGACAGCCGGGCGGCGGGGCTTCCCAGAAGCCTCCCGAACGCCGGTTCGTAACTCGAACAAAGTTCGTAAGAAGAGGCAAAATTTTTCTGAACCCTGGGTTCAGTTCAGGAGGTTGCTGGGAAGCCCCCCAGGCCGGCTGCGACCTTTTAAAAGAGCCGTGCCGCTTCCCAGCTGTCTCCTGAAGCCGAACACGGAAGTTCGGCTTTGCCGTTTGGCTTCAGGAGACAGATGGGAAGCGGCGCGGCTGTTTTAAAAGGTCGCAGCCGGCCTGGGGGGCTTCCCAGCACCCCCCCGAACCCGGATTCGGGGGGTGCTGGGAAGCCCCCCAGGCCGGCTGTCACCTTTTAAAACAGCCGCGCGGCTTCCCAGCAGTCGCCGAAAGCCGTTTTTTTGCAGGGGTTTTTTGGTTGCACGGATTAATTGACTTTACATTGTTTCCTATGGGAAACAATGTTTCGTCTTACGAACCTTTCGTCTTACGAACCTCCTCCTTGCACCAATTAAGTTCGTATCATGAGGTATTACTGTACGTCCAAAGTGTTACAAACCAGATTTTGAGATTCATAAAACAATGGTATATACATATATATATTCACTGCTTTAATTTCGCTACCTGCAATATGGTAATAATACTTGCTGGCTTAGAGATGAGTAGGATTTAAGCTTCTTAAATTCAACCGTCCAATTCATTTTTAATTGAATGTTTTATATTAAAACCTTTTACACTCTCCTTATTAGACAATTATCTCACAGTCATTTGTCCCAGTTTTCAGCTTATAATGAACATACAATATTTACATGTAGTGTATACATATTAGCCCTTTGATTCATATTTATATCCTTCTACTATGTTTATCTTATAATAATATTATGATACTAGAATGCCATTTTTGGTATTTCTTAGCACCTTTTCTTATTACATTCTTACTTTTGTACCTTCTTAAAAGAATATTTTTGGATTCTGACAGCTTCCCCATGAATATATATATATACACTGCTCAAAGAATAAATAAAGGGAACACTTAAACAACAGAATATAACTCCAAGTAAATCAAACTTCTGTGAAATCAAACTGTCCACTTAGGAAGCAACACTGATTCACAATCAATTTCACATGCTGTTGTGCAAGTGGAATAGTTGTGCAAATGAGATATTCAATGAGAATATTTCATTCCTTCAGATCCTGGATGTGTTCTTTGAGTGTTTCCTTTATTTTTTTGAGCAGTATATTTGAGGCTTGGCCTTTGCTGTTCTGTACTTATTATCAAGTTATCCATCCACATTAAATTCAAATCAAAAGCTTGTTTCTTGCTGACCTTGTAGGCTCACTGATTTACTGTCTTTCGCAACAATACAGATATGGTTTCTTTTTGTCCACATCTAGAGTGCTATTTTAACTTCTCAGTCTAGCCCATATCCATGGAGTTTCCTGTAGATTTTTGATCTAAGGCTTAACCCCAGTTTGATTCTGCTCAATTTTTTTTTCAAGAATACCAAGGTCAGCTAGATGCTGCCATCTAGCTGGGCATCTGCTTTTATTCATTCACTTAAATAATTAGTTTAAACATACCTTCTTCTTTTCCTAGAGTGATTCTTTTTAAAAATGTATTTTTAATTGATTTTTAATATTTACATCTTAGTACATTCTAATACTTTCAGGTGGGTGTCAACAGACTCAAACTCAACCCTGATAAGACGGAGTGACTGTGGGTTTTGCCTCCCAAGGACAATTCCATCTGTCCGTTCATCACCCTGGGGGGGGGGAATTATTGACCCCCTCAGAGAGGGTCCGCAACTTGGGCGTCCTGCTCGATCCACAGCTCACATTAGAGAAACATCTTTCAGCTGTGGCGAGGGGGGCGTTTGCCCAGGTTCGCCTGGTGCAGCAGTTGCGGCCCTATTTGGACCAGGGGTCACTGCTCACAGTCACTCATGCCCTCATCACCTTAAGGCTCGACTACTGTAACACTCTCTACATGGGGCTACCTTTGAAAAGTGTTCGGAAACTTCAGATCGTGCAGAATGCAGCTGCGAGAGCAATCATGGGCTTTCCCAAATATGCCCATGTTACTCCAACACTCCGCAGTCTGCATTGGTTGCCGATCAGTTTCCGGTCACAATTCAAAGTGTTGGTCATTACCTATAAAGCCCTTCATGGCTCCAGACCAGGATATCTGCAAGACCGCCTTCTGCCGCACGAATCCCATTGGCCGGTTAGGTCCCACAGAGTTAGTCTTCTCCGGGTCCTGTCGACTAAACAATGTTGTCTGGCGGAACCCAGGGGAAGAGCCTTCTCTGTGGCGGCTCCGACCCTCTGGAATCAGCTCCCTCCAGAGATTAGAATTGCTCCTACCCTCTTTGCCTTTCGTAAACTCCTTAAAACCCACCTCTGTCGTCAAGCGTGGGGGAACTGAGACATCTCCCCCTGTCTATGTAGTTTTTGTGCATGATATGACTGTATGTATGTTTTTTATATTGGGGTTCCTTGCTTTTAGATTTTTAAATGTACAATTGTTATTTTAGATTCTAATTATTAGATTTGTAATTATATATTGTTTTTCTCACTGTTGTGAGCTGCCCCGAGTCTGTGGAGGGGGGTGGCATACAAATCTAATAAATAAATAAATAAATAAATAAATAAATAAATAAATAAATAAATAAATAAATAAATAAATAAATAAATAAATAAATAAATAAATAAATAAATAAATAAATAAATAAATAAATAAATAAACCATATATTTACATTTACGTTGATATATTATTCATTTTTACATCTGTACACATATTTCTTTATAATGTCCTATTGCTTATTGTTGATTTGCATTTCTTTTTTGTGTCTAATTGTACCACTTTTGTTACTACTATGTAACATAGTAATCCTTTTGATTGTTCAATTCCATAGTTAACCGGTCCATTTCTACACATTCGTATATTTTCCCAATTATCTCCTTGTCACTAGGAATCTGGGAGTTTTTCCATTTTTTTGCATAAGCTATACTTGCGGCCGTTATAATGTGTAATATCAAATACGTCACATTTTTAACACATGAATTTTCTAATAATGCCTAGCAGAAAGAACTCTGGCGTAAATTCAATTGTTGCATTGGTTATTTCTTGTAGCCACTTTCTAAGTTGCTTCCAGTACTTTTTCGCTTCAGGGCATGACCACCATAGATGGAGTGATGCTTAATTTAGCTTTTTTCCTCCTCCCCGGAGTGATTCCTATCTTCCATCCCTCCCTCCGTCCCACCCCAAAATACCTGCTGGAACCCAGGGAAGCAAATGAGTTGAGGCTAAAATTGCACGAGGTCCTGGTAATCCTACAAGAACATCAAAACATCCCAGGAACTGCCTGCCCTTTTCTTTCTTTCTTTCTTTTTGCCCAGGAGCTTATCCGTTTAGGAAGGAGCCAAAACAAAGGTGGCTCACCTATTTTAAAGGGAGGGGCTTTCTCCTGCTTGGCACTCCAGAAAGAAAATATTCCTTGGGTTGAATCCAAGTATGCCTCAGGAAAAGTCATTTTTAAAGATGGCATGCAACCAAGTTCAAAGCATTGCTTCTAGTTGCTAATTTTGAGTGCCGGGTTGAGGATTTGTTTTTACTCTCTCTCTCTCTCTCTCTCTCCTTCCCCCCTTTCATTTTTTCTCTCTTTCGACATTTTTCCAGGCATGTTGCCTTTTCTTTTCTTTTTCATTCCCTTTCCCTTTTCTTTCCTCCTCTCCTTTTCTCCCTCCCTCCTCTCTCCTCCCCTCTCCTCCTTCCCTCCCTCTCTTCCCTTTCTCTTTTCCTTCCTTTCCTTTCCATTCATTTCCTCCTCCTTCCCTCCTTTCCTCCCTTCTCCTCCTTCCCTTCCTTTCCCTTTCTTCTCTTCTCCCCTCTCCTCCTCCTCCCCCTTTCCCTTCCTTTCCTTTCTTTTCCATTCCTTTCTTCCTCTCCACCCCTCCCCTTCCCTCTCCTTTCCTTTTCCCTTTCCTTTCCTCCCCTCCTCCCCTTCCTTTCTTCCTCTCTCCTCTCCTCCTTTCCTCTTTCTTCTTGTTCCTTCTCTTCTTTTTGTTTTTCTTTTCTTTTCTCTTCCCCCTCCAATATCTTTCCTTCCTTTCCTGCTGGACAACAGCTCTCCTCTCCTTGCTGAGTCAAGACTTCTAGTCAAGTATTTCATTTCCCCGCAATGACCGATAAAAGTCAGGTGAGCCTGGCAGCTTGGTGAATATCACTGATACTTTCATGCTTTCTATTATTTATACGTCCAAACAAGACTCTTGCTGGTCTTTCAGGGCATAAATCCTTTGGATGGGATTTTAGGAGTGCTTTCTTTCAGGCCTTCCCTGTTCCAAATGCATCCACGTCATTTTTTATTTCATTCAATCAATTTGCATCTCCGAGAGCAAGCGGCAGGGGAGGGAGTTCTTAGATGATAAAAATAGTTTTCCTAATCTTTTTACGGCTTTCTTTCCTGTGGTACATGCTGTCCTGCACATTTGGCACCCTCCAGTAAGCCAATCCAAATGAGTTAAGTACAAGCAGTCTTGCTGGTTGATTAATGTTAGCATTAGACCTGGGAAAGATTTCTATCTAAAACTTTGTAGAACGATTGCTTGTCAGGTCTGATAATTCAGAGACAACATATAATGACCAATAGGGTAAAGCAGAAGCATATATATATATATATATATGCACAGTGTATATACTCTCCGTGTGTGTGTGTGTGTGTGTATACACAACACACACACACACTATCTATCATCTATCTATCTATCTATCTATCTATCTATCTATCTATCTATCTATCTATCTATCTATAATATATATGTACGTGTGTAACATATTTTTGCTGATAATGGAAGGTAGACTAGTATAGATCTATTTCAAGCTATTTTGCTCTCATCAGCTAGCCATACCCTTACCGGGATTTGAACCTGGGGAGTCTGCCTATAAGGCAGTAGCTTTAACCTCTAGACCACAGGTTCTCCTCCTCTCAGCTTGTAACAGGGAATGTTTCTTTTCTGTCGAATCACCCTGGTGGACCCAAATATGGGAGGAAGCATACTGCTTCCTTTTTGCCTCTCAGCCCCTCCAGGGGCCAAATCCAAGGCATTTAATTGTTTTTATAGCCGAAAAACTATATTCTATATGTATAACATAATGTGTGTGTGTGTTCCATATTTTTGCTGTAAAAGGAACATTATATATATCCAAGGGGCCATATCCAAGGCAGTTAAATGTTTACAGCTGACAAACTTTTACAAACATACAAAAATACAAAAATACATACATACATACATACATACATACATACATACATACATACATACGTCTCTCTGTCTCTGTCTCTCTCTCTCCTTGAATTTCAAAATGTGCATGAGCATGGTAAAAGTTTTCCATTGCAAATTTTTGAATATTTGCAGTGTAAGCTTGGGAAGACAATGACTCAGCAGTTAAACATGCTGAGCTTGTCAGCTGGACAAGTTCAGGTTTGAGATCCTGAGCACTGCGGAACAGGGCAAGCCCCCATTCCTGTCTCAGCTCCTGCCCACCTAGCCGTTCAAAAGCAATAGATAAATATTTCATTGGGAAGGTAATAATGTTCAATACGTCTTTGACGTATAAACAAGCTGGCCACATGACCACAGAAAGTGTCTTTGGACAATGCTGGTTCCCTTGGCCAAGACAGAATACAAGAATAACAATGTTGGAAGGGATCTTCTAGGTCATTTAGTCCAACCCTTGCATGAGACCCTATATCATTTGGAATGGAATGGAATAATGGAATGGAGTGGAGTGGTATGGAATGGAATGGTAGAGTAGAATAGACTATAGAGGAGAGGAGAATAGAATAGAATAGAATGTAGAATAGAATAAAATATAGAGTAGAGAAGAACAGAATAGGAAGAAAGAAAGAGAGAATAGAATAGAATAGATTGTAGAATAGAATAGAATATAGAGGAGAGGAGAATAGAATAGGAAGAAAGAAAGAGAGAATTGAATAGAATAGAATAGAATGTAGAATAGAATAGAATATAGAGGAGAGGAGAATAGAATAGGAAGAAAGAAAGAGAGAATTGAATAGAATAGAATAGAATGTAGAATAGAATAGAATATAGAGGAGAGGAGAATAGAATAGGAAGAAAGAAAGAGAGAATAGAATAGATTGTAGAATAGAATAGAATATAGAGGAGAGGAGAATAGAATAGGAAGAAAGAAAGAAAGAGAGAGAGAATAGAATAGAATGTAGAGGAGAATAGAATAGGAAGAAAGAGAGAATAGAATAGAATAGATTGTAGAATAGAATATAGAGTAGAGGAGAATAGAAAGGAAGAAAGAAAGAGAATAGAATAGAATAGAATGTAGAGTAAAGTAGAGTAGAATAGAGTAGAATAGGAAGGGACCTTGGAGGTCTTCTAGTCCAGCCCCTTGCTCAATCTTGTTTTGGGACTCTTGTAACTGAAATACAAACCATCCACTCCCTCTAGTAACAAATCATAACTAAAACATAGCTACTATTATAAAGCCCGTATTGTGACCTAGAGCATTAATTCTGACAGTGTTCCCTCGATTTTCACGGGTTCGAACTTCGCGAAACGTCTATACCACGATTTTTCAAAAATATTAATTAAAAGATACTTCACTTTTCCCCCCCTATACCACGGTTTTTCCAGCCCGATGACATCATATGTCATTGACAAACTTTTGTCTGCCTTTAAAAAACATTTTTTAAAATAAACTTTAATAAATAAACATGGTGAGTAATAATCTAAATGGTTGCTAAGGGAATGGGAAATTGTAATTTAGGGGTTTAAAGTGTTAAGGGAAGGCTTGGGATACTGTTCATAGCCAAAAATAGTGTATTTATTTCCGCATCTCTACTTCACGGAAATTTGACTTTTGCGGGCAGTCTCGGAACACATCCCCCGCAAAAATCGAGGGAACACTGTATTCCAGTACAAGAATGGAACCCCACTCCCTTCTAGCACTCATGATGTTACGTAGTTTGGTAATGAAACGTCTGCAAGAGAACAACCAAGGTAAGACAGCCCCAAAGACCGTATGGTTAGTTCACTTCGTGCAACAGTTACTTCCCAGTCCCTGGTCATCCTTAATTACTCATGTATCCGCTCTGTTTTCTCTCATTACTTTTGAAGTATTCAGAAGTGAACACAGTCATTGAGTAATAGCAATAGCATTTAGACTTATATACTGCTTCATACTGCTTTTACAGCCCTCTCTAAACAGTTTACAGAATGAGCCTCTTGCCCCCAACAGTCTGGGTCCCCATTTTACCCACCTGGGAAGGATGGAAGTCTGAGCCAATCTTGAGCCGGTGGTGAGATTTGAACTGTTCAACTACAGCTAGCAGCTAGCTGAAGTAGCCTGCAGTGCTGCACTCTTTACTGCGCCACCCTGGCTCCTGAGTAGAACTGTTACTTCCCATAATAACCTTATTGATTAGGAGGGCAGATTTCTGATAAAAGCTATTGCAAAGTTTAATGCTGATCTTATTCTCAAAGTAGCATATCAATCCTGCCAAGGATGAAACCCCGTCCGCTCTTAGTTGAGAATCCACTTTAGTGAAGTCAGGCAGATTTAATGTTTATGGAGCTGGCATAGAACTGAACAATGCATGTCATTTATAGATTTTAATTTCCTTATAAAATATTCCCCATTCAGTTACTCTAGGCTGCTGGAAACACTTTTGAGGAATTTATACAATCCCATAAAGTCAATACAGCATGCAGAGTGATTTTTCTTTTTTTTAAAGTCTTCACTTATAAACGAAACCTACAATACTAAATTCTCTGCTGATGCAAGAACAGCATTCGAGTTCTGCCTCAGTCATCTAATTTAGACATTTTTGGAGGAACCTTTCTGTAGTTGATGGGACTTGATTCATGAGCCTAAAATCCACCAATTTCAGGAAGGAAGGAAAGAAAAAAGAGAACGAAAGAAGGAGGAAGGAAAAAAGAAAAGGAAGGAAGGAAACATGGAAAAGGAAAGGAAAGAAAGGAGGAAAAAGAAAGAAAAAAGGAAGGAAAGGGAAGGAAAAAAAGGCAGACACAGGAGAGGAGAAGAAAACAAAGAGGGAATAAGAAGAGGAAAGAAAGAAAACAAACAAGGAAGAGGAAGGAAGGAGGAAGAAAGTAAGAAAGGAAGAAGGGAGGGAGGAGAAAGGAAGAAGGAAGAGAGAGAGAGAAAGAAAGAGGAAGGAGAAAAGAAGAGAGAGAGAGAAAGGAAGAGGAAGGAGAAAAGAGAGAAAAAGAGAAAGGAAGAGGGAAAGAGGGAGAGAGAGAGAGAAAGAGGAAGGAAGGAAGGAGGAAGAAAGAGAGAGAGGAAGGAAGGAGGAAGAAAGAGTAAGAAAGGAAGAAGGAAGGAAGGAATGAGAAAGGGAGAAGGAAGCGAGAGAGAGAAAGGAAGAGGAAGGAGAAAAGAAGAGAGAAAGGAAGGAAGGAGGAAGAAAGAAAGAAAGAGACAGAGAGAAAGAGAGATGAAGATTTTCTTGGAACCAGAAAATGAATCCAAAAAAAGTCCCCTTGTAGATTCCTATGGCAGAAGTGACTGGGCAGTAGCTTGAAAGAACCGTTGTACCTACCTGAACGGTCTTCTCGATGCCCTGGAAGGAGAGTCCAGCATGGGTTTAGCTCAAGTCTTATTGGTAGGACTGAGTTTCAAATTAACATAAATAAATAATAATTAGGTACCGCCCCCTTGCTGCCCCAAGTAACCAGTTTTAAAAAACGAAAAGATGTAAAGGTAATGAACTTTATTAACAACCATAATAACATAAGAAACAGTCTCATCAAACCAAACTCCCATGGTTCTTCGGGAGGGTATGGACTCTCCTTCCAGGGCATCGAGAAGACCGTTCAGGTAGGTACAACGGTTCTTCTCCCATGCCTCCTGGAAGGAGAGTCCAGCATGGGATATACCCAAGGTCCAAGGTTCAGGGAGGGAGATTGTGAACCATGGGTGGTACCTCCCCGCACACCTTCTGGAGTACCCGTCTGCCAAAAGCAGCTTCAGCTGAAGCGAAGGTGTCCAATTTGTAATGGCGAATAAAAGTTGTGGGTGAACTCCAGGCCGCGGCTCTGCAGATATCTTCAAGGGGGGCTTGTGACGCCCACGCTGCCGAAGAAGCCGCACTCCTTGTCGAATGAGCCTGTATACCACTCGGTGGAGTCCTTGCGCTCGCTTTGTATGCCTCAACTATACATAGTCTCACCCACTGGCTGATAGTATTCGATGATACCTTGAGGCCCAGTTTGCTAGCACTAAACGAAACAAACAAAGCCTCAGTTTTGCGAGAACTGCCGGTACGCCTGATGTAAAGCTTCAGCGCTCTGCGTACGTCTATCTTGTGCCATTTAAGCTCTAAAGGGTGAGTACCGTGAGCACAGAAATCCGGTAACACCAGCTCTAGAGCCCTGTGAAAGTGAGAGTTAATCTTTGGAAGAAAGGTGGGGTCCAGACGTAAACAAACTCTGTCTGGATAAAATTGACACAAGTCTGATCTGACCGACAGGGCGGACAGTTCGGAAACCCGCCTAGCCGAGGTGACCGCCACCAAAAAGGCCGTCTTAAAGGAAAGGTAACGCAATGGAACAGTTCTCAACGGTTCAAACGGTGGTCCCGTGAGGGCCTGAAGGACCAAGGTCAAGTCCCATGTGGGAAAACGACGAACAGGAGGGGGATGCGTGTTGGTAGCCCCTCTGAGAAAATCCTTAATCCAAGGGTGACTAGTTAAAGGTCCCCCATCGTCCCGCTTTATAATGGTGGCAAGCGCTGCGACCTGGCGTTTTAGCGTGTTTGGCGCCAAACCTTTCTCCAAACCCTTCTGCAAGAATTCCAGGACAGGGATGACTGAGGAATCCTGTGGTCGAAGGTTCCTGTCATTGCAGAAGGAATGAAAGGCTGCCCATGTTGCCTGATAAATTCGGACTGTGGAAGGGCGTCGAGCCGCTTGAATAGTCGCGATAACATTCTCGGGAAGGAGACAGCTCCTCAACCTGTCCCCTTCAAATGCCATGCGGTTAAGTGAAACCATTGAGGTTCCGGGTGGTACACGAACCCCTGGCTGAGGCATATCCGGTCGTCCGGTATCCTCCACGGTGGAGAAATGGACAGTTCTCTGAGGTCCGCAAACCACGGTCTCCGCGGCCAATGAGGCGCTAGCAAGATCACCTCCGCCTCCTCCGACAGGATCTTTCTTACCACTGATGGAATGAGTGGAATCGGGGGGAAGGCGTACAGTAGGACCTTTGGCCACTGAAGATGTAATGCATTGACTCCTTCGGCTCCCGGAGCTGGAAACCGGGAGTAGAACCTCCGGAGTTGGGTATTCTGGGGGGTAGCGAAGAGATCCACCACCGGTTCCCCGAACCGACGCGAGACTTCCTGGAACAGGTCCGGATCGAGCCGCCACTCCGCCGGGTCCAGTTCCTGGCGACTGAGCCAATCCGCCTGCTTGTTGTCCTCCCCCGCGATGTGCTCTGCATGGAGGGAGGAAAGATGAGTCTCCGCCCAGTTGAAGAGGAGGACCGTCTCTTCCATCAACCTGAGAGAGCGCGTTCCGCCCTGGTGATTTAAATGCGCCCTGGTCGCTACGTTGTCCGTGCGTACAAGGACGTGGTGACCTTCCAGCAAGGTGGCGAAGGCCAGCAAGGCCAAGCGGACAGCTCTCAACTCCAAGAAATTGATGTTTATTGGACATAGTTCCTGGGGGCTCCAGAAGCCCTGAGCCACCTGGGACTGGATGTGAGCCCCCCACCCCAGCAGACTGGCGTCTGTGGTGAGGATCGTGTGATGGCATGGTCCGAAGGGAGTGCCCTGCCGCAGTGCTGCAGATCTCCACCAGCGGAGGGAGTGTTGCAACTCGCATCCCACGACGGTGAGACGGTGTGTATGACTCAATCTGCGACGCTGAAACGGGAGCAAGGTCCACTGGAGAAGTCGATAATGGTAACGGGCCCAAGGGACAATGTCCACGCAGGATACCAGGGTCCCGAGTACCTTTGACAGGAAAGACAACGGCACCGTTCGGCTCTGTTGAAGGCCGGCTATGAGGGAACAGATGCGGTGCTGTCTGTCCGGAGATAGATACACTCTTTGAGAGACCGTATCGATCACCGCACCCAGATGAATGAGTCTGGTGGCAGGAGTCAAATGGCTTTTTGGCGTGTTGATGGTAAAACCATGACGCTGTAGACAAGACATCGTGGTTCGTAAGTCCTTGTGCGCCCTCTGGCGGGTTGGAGACAGAAGTAAGATGTCGTCCAGATATGCGAGAATCCGTATAGGGCGGGACCGCAGATCGGCCAGTAGTGCATCCAGTACCTTCGTAAAGGTACGTGGGGCCGATGATAGGCCAAAGGGCATGGCCCTGTACTGGTAATGGACGTTGTGTAGACAGAATCGAAGGAATTGTCGATGGTACGGGTGTATGGGAATGTGCAGGTAGGCCTCCTTCAGGTCCACTGAAGTAAGCAGGTCCCCTGCCCGAACAGAGGCCAGGATGGAGCGGAGGGAGGCCATCTTGAACCGTCGATACAGAATATACTGGTTGAGACGTTTGAGGTTCAAGATGAGCCTGCAACCCCCGGAGGCCTTGGGTACAAGGAACACCCTTGAATAGAACCCCGTACCCTTGGAATTGTCCTGAACAGGTTCGATCGCCTGGATTTGTAAAAGGTGGAGAATTTCCTGATCCAACAGGGACCTCCTTTCGAAGTCTCTGGGGACCGGACAGGCAGTAAAATGGTTTGGAGGATCGTGTAGAAACTCGATCTTTAGCCCTTGGGAGATAGTGGCTAAGACCCAAGGGTCTGAGGTGGTAGCTCGCCATCTGTCGCTGAACTTTTGCAGCCTGCCCCCCAAGGGAATGTCGTCCGGGCAGTCACTTGGCACGTCTGGCGTTCCGTTGTTGGTATCCCCGGTATGGACGTCTCGTCTGGGAGAAACCTCTGCCTCGTTCCTGGGAATACTGTCGGTCATTCCTGTAGGATGAGGAAAAGGCCCCCTGCGAGTAAGGTCTGGCCTGCTGTGAAGGGGCGGACCACGAGTCCCACCGAAAGGACTGCCTACGGGAGTACGGACCAGCCCTGCGGTCCTGGCGGCGGAAAGATCTTGGGAGGACCTTCCTTTTATCCTTATCCTCCACCAGGACAGGATCTAGGGCCTCCCCGAACAATTTAGTGCCCTCAAAGGGAGCTGAAGACAAAGTCCACTTGGACTTGGCATCCACCTGCCAATTTCTGAGCCAAAGCAGGCGCCTTGATGAAATGGTGGAGGCCATAGCCCTGGAGGCAAATTTTGCGGCATGCAGGGTGGCATCCGTGGAAAATTCTGCCGTCGCGAGGAGCTTATTCAAGTCCTGCCGCAGTCGAGTCTCCTCAGGAGCCAGTCTCGCCTGAACCTCCTGAATCCACATAATGGATGCCCGACTGAAGAAGGAGGCGGTGGAGGCTGCTCGCAGAGCCCAAGCGGCCATCTGGTGGGTCTTCTTGAGAAGATTTTCCGCTCTCCTTTCATCCGGTTTCAAGTTGTCCGCCGTCTCCGAAGGCACAACCGTGCGGGAAACCAATGTGGCCACTGGTTTGTCCACAGGAGGAAACTGGAGTAGCGTCTCCATGCTGTCATCAAAGGTATAAAACCTGCGTTCCAGGTTTGAAGGCCCTTGCGCCGCCGCCGGATGTTGCCACGGGCGCTTGACATTCTCGAGGAAGATCTCCAGTGCAGGAACCTTGTCCGATTCTCTGGCGGGTTCCTTACATAGAGCAGCTGAAGTGCGTGGCCCGTCTGATGATTCCACCAGTGGTGTTGCTCCTGGTACATCTAAGGCTTGCTTTGCCTTACGTAATAAAACCCTATACAAAGAGGGTTTGAACAGACCTGCCACTGCTGGCTGCTCTGGAACCGAGAATTCGTCATCTGACAGGCCATCTCCGTGGTCACTGTCTTCTTCAAAGTCGGTGTGGTCAATAGACATAGAACCCAACCCAGTAGGGGGCGGTGGAACTGACCAGATATCCCTGGGCTGGATAGGCTGAGATGGAAAGGTATTGGCTCGTTGGGTTGCTGCAGCTATGCCCTGCGTGTATGCATTGGCGACAATGTCCTGTATAGCAGGGGCAAAGGCCTGCCAGGCATCTGCATTGTCTCTAAGCCCGGCTGCTGTGGGGGTGAAAGTAGCTGAAG
Source organism: Erythrolamprus reginae (assembly GCF_031021105.1). NCBI lineage: Eukaryota > Metazoa > Chordata > Lepidosauria > Squamata > Dipsadidae > Erythrolamprus > Erythrolamprus reginae. The sequence goes on along the minus strand of NC_091959.1, from coordinate 19,927,137 downwards.
GCCCATAACATGGTGTCTGTAGCTCCCCTTGAAGCAGTGCCTGGGAATGAGAAGATGAAGGCCTCTCAGGCCTTGCAGCAATTGATGGCAAGGGAAGAGGGGCCTGTCTGTCAGGGGACCAGTCCCTCTCGGTTGCTGTGCCCTGGGATCCCACAGAAAGCGATGGAGGAAGAGGCTGGAAAGGGCCTATGGACAGTCCACCTATGATGGGAGGGGACAAGGCCGCCTCCAAACGCTGCTCCAGGGCCTTGATCTTCCTCTCAGCCTCACGAAGAGAGGAGCTTGATTGGGAGGACTTACTCCTAGGCTTGCTGGCCTTATCCTTCCCCTTAACAGGTGTCTGAGCTGGTTGGGCCTGCTCCTCCCCACTGATAAGTTGGTCAGCCATATCTTATTTGGATATGGGGCAGCGTACTCACGATTGAATTACAAAACACAAGGCAATCAAGACTGTTGAACAGTAATAAAGGCTCACTCACTCGCATTAAAAGACAGACAGGCAGGCTGAACAGCTAAACGGTTTTTGATTGGCTGTTAGCCGCCCACGTGACCTTGTCAACTGTCTCTGGGCAGATTTTAGAGCCTGACAACTTGGCCCCCTGCCCAGTTCGCGCCAATTCGAACGGCACTTTTATGTCTGGCATAAAGCCAACAGACAAACATGGCGGTTTATAGGGCTTCGCAGGGGAATTGCCTCATAGGGCACCACACCAATTAGAAAAGGGCGGGAACAGCAGCTTTGATTGTAATCGAGCCCTTGCGGCTCGCCAAGCCTCAGTTTCATTGCTCCCTGCTGCGAACCCTCCAAACAGCTGTTCGGCGGCTGTAATGGCCGCCGCGGCTTCAGTTTCGGCCGGGAATGATCATTTCGCCGCCGTCCGCTCGCTGCGGCTTAAGAAGCCCCCCTCCGGCTCACTCAGCTGTTCGGCGGCCGTAATGGCCGCCGCGGTTGCCAAAACCGGCGTCTGAAGGCTCCGCCGCCCCCGACAATGGGGAGGGGCGGACCCCCCCCATCTGGGGTGATTGGGCTAATTGGACTTTCAGTCACAATTTGTAACAATAAAAAACAGCCCAGTTGCTCCTCGGTGGGCAGTACCCGCGAAGAGAAGAGGCCCCAAAAGGAGAAAAGGTGGGGGTGGTGCCCGCGGAGGGCAGAGACCCCATCAGAAGAATTCGAACCTATACAAAAACAAAAGGGAGAAAAATTACAAGGTTCAACAATAATTTTAATTACAATACATTACTTTAAATACTCAACCTAAAGGTGAGAGGAAAAAACTCATGTCCTTAACCTCGACTGAGTTTTTTAAAACTGGTTACTTGGGGCAGCAAGGGGGCGGTACCTAATTATTATTTATTTATGTTAATTTGAAACTCAGTCCTACCAATAAGACTTGAGCTAAACCCATGCTGGACTCTCCTTCCAGGAGGCATGGGAGAATGATGCCGACAGCTCCATCTTACGTCCCCTTTGCTCATGTGACCCAGAGGGGAGCGCATGCAATGCTTTGCACTGCACACCTAAGCACAAACTTGCTCAATTGAGACTCACCAGAGAAAACATCCACACATGGAACCTATTACTTCATTACATAATGCCTCTATAGATATAGATACGATCGTTTTTGGGAAGGGTCCTGGAAAGAATTCCCGAATCCGGTTCTGCAGGCTCCCCACTCCCCCGTCTTGCTATAGATGTTGTTACCCCGAGCTTCATTTGAGTCATGCGAGGAGAAATCCAGGTTGTGACCATCTGTGTTTGGTCTGGCTGAGATTTCTTTCACTTTGGCCTACTTTAGAGTTCCTCTAGGAAGATTTATAGCCATGGCTGTAGCTTAAGTGTTCAACTACCGAATGGGGAGAAATTAGTATACGTTGCCTGACACACAGAAGAGTTTTTAACCTCTTTCCTGCCCCAAATATCCCTGAAGACAAGACTAAAATCGAGAAGCACTTTCCCAAGCAATCACAATTAAAAAACACCATAAGATCAGCGCTAATAAAACAATAAAAGAAAAGGCAACATTCAGAAACTAACGGGAAATTTTTACTTTGCTTCTAACTTACTAAAATATAACTCTGATGAGAGGCCTTTGAAAGTGACAAGGTTTTATTGGCATTCTGTTCATTTAAACTTTATATTTTCCTTCTGTTGATCTAGAAGAGCTTATTATTATTATGAATAGTTGCTGGCTGATTTTGTTTGTGTTTTGGATTTGTGTAATAATCGAACAGATCTTTAAGTTTCACAATATTCTGAATCCATTTTTCCCCTTTGTACTCATACAGTATACACATATATAAAATTTAACACCTGAGCATAGTGTTCAATATACAGTATCCTATTTAGTGCTTCTGCCACAATAAAGCCATATATTTTTAACATTAAAAAAAAAAAGATCAGTCCTGTCAGCCAAACAATGCCGGTTGGCGGGGCCAGGTGGGAGGGCTTTCTCTGTGGTAGCTCCGGCTCTATGGAATCAACTACTCCCAGTCTCGTACCACTCCCACTCTTCTAGCCTTCTGAAAAGCTGTGAAAACAGGACTCTGCCAGCTCCAACCAAGAATGAATGTTTGCTGAATGATTGTTTTATTTTGGAGGTTTTTAACTGTCTTATACCGTTATTGTTTTATTATGTCTTTTTATCAATATTTACATTGTTATTACTATACTATATTCTTCTACTACTGTACGCCGCCCAAGTGGACAGTTTGATTTCACTTGGAGTTATATTGTGTTGTTTTAAATATTCCCTTTATTTTATTTTATTTTGAGCAGTGTATATTTCCTATTTTCCTTTAGTTTGCAACCCTCAATTCCAGCCATATTATCGGAGGAGAACATGGATGTAAATGTGCGGCTCCTGTTTAGACAAACTGGAACTGGTGTGTTGTGTTCTCCTCTTGGCGGTAGTAGAGGAAGGCGAGCAGATAATTATACTGCATTTATACGGCGGCGTTCAGCATTAAGAGGTTAATCACAGTGAGGGTCTATCTGAATTCCCTTGGGAGAAGATTAATGTTACCTAGCAACCAAAAGCAGTTGCTATTAGAAGTAAGATATTTTGCTGGAGGGATCCTGTTTTGTTTTTCCTTCCCCTCCCTCCCTCCCTAAATTAAAGCATTGTGGCCTGTTTGTCCTTAATCTTAATTTCCTGTTGCTAGTAAAAGTAAGGTGACAGTCCTTCGTTTGTAGTTTCTGTCCTTCCTCGAAAAGTGTCCTCCTGCCTGTCTTCCTTTTCGATATTTTAAAACTAATCTGTTAATCTCACTAGTTTCGAATGCAACGCGATCTAAGATAGTTCATGTTTTTACATTATTTTACATGGGAAAACTATTTTTATTAGAAAATCAGCTAAATTTATTTATTTATTGGATTTGTATGCCGCCCCTCTCCGGAGACTTGGGGCAGCTAACAGCGACAATAAAACAGTGGACAATAGTAATTTGGTATTAGAAATGATTAAAAACCCATTAATATAAAAACCAAACATACATACGTACATACCATGCATAGAATTGTAAAGGCCTAGGGGGAAAGAGGATCTCAATTCCCCCATGCCTGGCGGCAGAGGTGGGTTTTAAGTTGTTTATGAAAGGCGAGGAGGGTGGGGGCAATTCTGATCTCTGGGGGGAGTTGGTTCCAGAGGGCCGGGGCCGCCACAGAGAAGGCTCTTCCCCTGGGTCCCGCCAGGCGACATTGCTTAGTTGACGGGACCCGGAGAAGATCCACTCTGTGGGACCTAACTGGTCGCTGGGATTCGTGCAGCAGAAGGTGCCATGAAGGGGATGTGGAAGGGGATTTCCCCCCCCCTTTTTCTCTTTCCCTTTCTCCATAAATAATGATGAATATGGGATTTATAGATATTGAGGATATATTGGGGGGTTTTGTCTCTTTTTCTTTCTTTGTTTTAAAAAGTTTAGTACTACTGTACATATAATGTTGGAGAGATGGAGTTATGGGAGGGGAGGGGGAAGGCAGAAAATATAGAAACTCCTTAAAGCACATTAATGATGTGAAAATTTGGCATATGTATCTGGTCGGATATTGGTATTGTGTTTTGTTATTTACATATGTTTTATCTTAAGGTGGAGAAAAATTAAAAATATATATACCCTTATCTGTTAATCTCTGTATTCAGAGATGCTGCGCCTAACTGTTGCACATCATGTGACGATACAGTTCAGAAAGACGCGATTATGAAACGCCTGCACAGGGCACAGGAGAACCTCTCCTTTAAAAATGATACAGTGTTCCCTCGATTTTCGCGGGTTCAAACTTCGCGAAAAGTCTATACAGTGGAACCTCGACATATGAGCAGCTCTACTTACGAGCTACTCGAGATAAGAGCTGGGAGGGGAGCGACATTTTTGTTCGCCTCCCGAGCTCACATTCGGGATACGAGCGCCAAGGAGCTGTCTCCTGAAGCCGAACGCTAACTTCCGCTTTCGGCTTCAGGAGACAGCTCCTTGGCGCTCGTATCCCGCATGTTTTAAAAGGTTGCAGCCGGCCTGGGGGGCTCGGGGGGGGTGCTGGCAAGCCCCCCAGGCCGGCTGCCACGTTTTAAAACACGCGCGCCGCTTCGCAGCTGTCTCTGAACGCTAACTTCCGCGTTCGGCGGCAGCGGTTTTTTTTTTGTTGTTGCACGGATTAATTGACTTTACATTGTTTCCTATGGGAAACAATGTCTCGTCATACGAGCCTTCCGACTTACGAGCCTCCTTCCGGAACCAATTAGTCTCGTAAGTCGGGGTTCTACTGTACCATGGTTTTTCAAAAATATTAATTAAAAAATACTTTGCTGTTTTTCCCCCTATAACATGGTTTTTCCCACCTGATGACGTCATATGTCATCACCAAACTTTCGTCCACCTTTAATAAATATTTTTTTAATAAACTTTAATAAAGAAACATGGTGAGTAATAATCTAAATGGTTGCTAGGGGAATGGGAAATTGAAATTTAGGGGTTTAAAGTGTTAAGGGATGGCTTGTGATACTTTTCATAGCCAAAAATAGTGTATTTACTTCCGCATCTCTACTTCGCGGAAATTCAACTTTCGCAGGCGGTCTCGGAACGCATCCCCCGCGAAAATCGAGGGAACACTGTATTGACAAAAAATATTAATTCAATGGAAAAGTACTAATTAAGGTCATGTGACTGTCTTAAAGGTGGCCAACTTGACGCCACCTTATGTCCAAGGTTTGGGTTATATCTATATCTGTATCACCTTGGCGATTTAGATGGAGTCCTGTAGTGGTGCGTTGCTAATGTTACGCCAGGGACCCCAAATAGGTGTAGCTAAGGGAAAGAAATGGATAAGGCAAGAGTGAAAATTAAATTGGATTCAAATTAATTTGAAAATAAATATGGCTAATAGAATAACTCCCTTGCATATTAATAATGTTCCTTTTCAGTTTTATTAAACGTGATAGTGTGCTGGCAAATTCTTGGATACTGTCCATGCACGATGGAAATTGTGCAAGTTAACAAAGTTTCTTAAAGCTGAAATTAAAACAACCTAAAGTCAGGTCCTGTAATGAATGTCACTTTGTTATTGCTAAAATATAAGAATTGTAGATAATGCCAGAATTATGTTGATGCATTATTAATTGGTATGGATAACATGCTAGCATTGCATTAATAGTTATCAGTGAATTTCTCTTTTAAAAAAAGTTTTTGTATATACAGTAAAGCTAATGAGCTCTTTCTACTGCTTTCTAAATCTTCCCTTTTCCCCCCAATCTTATTAAAGATTACTCCTTTCACATATGTTTCTCTGTAAAAACCAGTCACATAGCCTGGAGCTGAGGACAAAGGCTTCCGAAATTAACACACAACTCTGTGTTGCTATTATGGGTTTTCCTGTTTTATTTTAAATCTGCAAAGTATAGAAATGCAAATTCTGTTTTAGTTCAGCAGAGGCTAATTAGGTTTCAACTGAAGGCAAATGCAGACACTCAGCTGCTTATTTATTGGACGAGATGGATGCTTACTTAATGGGTTCATTGCATAATAGTGTAAAATGGAAGACTTAAAACTGCAGCCTGTTCAGTTTCTCCATTTCACAGCTGGTTTGGAATTGCCTTGGGAATCAAGTGACCCTGAGCTTGCCTTGCTGCAGAATTTGCCTTCAAAAGCTGGTTTTCTTCCGCTGACTTTCAAAACACATGTTTTCCAGTACAAGACAGTGGGAGGAAAATATTTGGGGATCTTTGTCCCCATTCCCCAAAATCACTTGCTATATCCCTTACAGCAGAGGTCTTCAAACTTGGCAACTTTAAGACATGTGGACTTCAATTCCCAGAATTCTCCAGCCAGAGAATTCTGGGAATTAAAGTCCACATGTCTTAAAGTTGCCAAGGTTGGGGACCATAGTTCCCTCTAAGCTGAGCAGTGAACAATCGCTCACTTAAAAACCATAATCAACTCAGAGTTTTCCAAACCTGCCCAGAAGCTGAGAGGGAAGGAGAGAGAGAGGAAGAGAGGAAGAGAGAGAAACAGGTAGAAAAAAGAGAGGAAGGAAAAGAGAAAGAAAAAGAATGAGAGTAAGGAAGAGAGAAAGACAATCAAAATCTAGTTTGAAACTAGCTCAACTATTTAAGTGGCATTTTGATATTGATAGAGTTGCCCTATTATGAGCTCACGGTTATAGACACACAGTACAGTATTTTATTTTGAAATTCTCTGAGGCAAAACAGGGTGGGTTTTTTGTTTGTTTGTTTGTTTGTTTGTTTATGCATTCATGCATGCATTTATTTATTTATTTATTTATTCATTCATTCATTCATTTATTTATTATTTCTGTGCCGCCCAGTCCCGAAGGGACTGTCGCTCAGACACTATACTTTTCCGCCCACCCCCCAAAACAATTAGAGGGAACACTGTTGGGGACCCCTGTCTTACAGCATACCACTCGGCCTCATATCATTCATTAATTTATTTGCATCCTGTAGCTCTGTCAGTACTACGTACTTCACCGGTTGGGTTTGTCAATATATGAACTAACCAGCAATGTATTTTTGGAGGAATTAGTGTAATGTTGCGTTAAGGGCTAGGGCTCCAATTAGCCAAAGGGAGAGAGATATGTTGCTCTGGCCTGTTGTTGGGGGCTATTGTAGTTAGTCTTGCTATTGCTATTGCTGTGTGCTATGTACTGTGTACTATATATTGCTGTGTGCTAAATATTGGTCTATGCAACAGAATAGAATATGTTTCTTTATTGGCCAAGTGTGATTGGATACACAAGGAATTTGTCTTGGTGCATATGCTCTCATTATGATATTATGTAGAACTGTGTGTTATTAATGATTAGCTGCTGTATATATAGAACTGTATATGATTGCTTGACTTGGATATGTATGTAGCTGATTGTTTACTGATTAATCTATTGTAAACATTATAAATAATATACTCTTACTGTATTAGCCTGTGTTATTGGCTGAACCACCACCAGTGCTGCATATACTCTGTTTTTCTAAGTTTAGGATTCTAACATTGGTTATAAGCCCAGTGTGAAATGCTAACAAACTCTTTGCTTATGAACAAATGTCCCCCCCCCCCAACGGCCTGAAAATGGCCCAAAAAACAGGAATGCACACGCAAGCCAGCTGGTTTTCGTGTTTCCGGCGCTCTACTGTGCATACATGCGCATACATGCACGCATGTTCTGATTTGGGCACTCGGTGTTGAAAAAGTTCACCATCAATGGCCTATAATGCTTTTCTTACATCACTTACAATGACTTTTTCCAAAACCTACTAACAGCTGAAGCCTAAGATACTATCCTTTTAGAACACATGGAAAGAGTAGCTTAGCATGGCTATGCAGGAGGCCTACGAAAGCGTCATCCTTCTGCTGTAGGCTGGTAATCCTTTTCTTTTCATGTCGGCATTTTAATTGTTCGGTTGTATTATTCATCTTCTTGGGCAAGATGTTTGAAGTCTTGTAGCCGCGTTATTTATGTGTGTAGTGTCAGGTTTGAACAATCAGAACCACACTTTTAGCTCCAATTAAAGCTGATTTATTGCCCGTGCCTGTGCACAAGAATCTAGTCAGCTAACCACTCAATTGGCACTGAATAAAACTTAATAGAATTTAAAAGAGTTGGGCTTGGACCAGTGATTCCCAACATGGGGCCCAAGCCACACAGGGGGGCAATTTGATTTGTAATGGGAGCAGGAGTGGGTTCTAACTTACCTCGCTGCTGCTTCGCTCCCTCCCGCACCAAAAATCTGAAAATCCCCCCCCAAAAGAAAGCCAAAAACAATGGCATGTGCAGTGCCAGAAACTTGGCCTCTGCACATATGCAGGAGGAAAAAGGCACAGGAAATTTTTTTCCCCAAAATCACAAAAAAAGATGGCGGTGCCGACCAAACCAGTTCCATGACATCATCGTGGCATCACCAGCGGTTTGCTACTGGTTCTATCAAACTGGTCTGTACTGGGAGGAACTCATCTCTTAATGGGGGTGTTTGGAATCTTGCTTAAACCAAGTTAATGGCCTTTTAGGCTTCCTCCGCGTGAGTAGGAGTTCACTTTTTGAATAGTAAGAATTGCCGTATTTTTCGGAATTTAACATGCATCTTTTTCCTCCCTAAAAGAGGCTGAAACTTCAGGTGCGTCTTATACTCTGAATGTAGCTTTTCCGAAGCTTTTTCCCCCCAGCCCTAACTAGGTGCTAATGATCTACCCAGCTCTTACCTTGCAGGTTCTTTCATTGTTACTCTTTGTGAAGAATGTTTTCCAAGCCCAGTCTTTCTAGAGTTGTTTTATTACTCTACTTGCTCTGAATGTTTCTTTCCAGCCCTAACCAGGTGCTAATGATGTTCCCCTTGCAAGCTCTTTCATTGTTACTCTTTGTGAAGAATGCTTTCCAAGCCCAGTCTTTCTAGGGTTTTTTATTGCTCTACTTGCTCCGAATGTTTCTTTCCAGCCCCAACCAAGTGCTAATGATTTCCCCACCTCTTACCAGCTTGCAAGCTCTTTCATTGTTACTCCCTCTGAATAAGGATTTTTTAAAGCCCTAATCAGGGGATAAAATATTGTGCTGAAGCTGACCAGACTACAGATGAAGTTTGTTTGTTTGTTTATTAGATTTATATGCTGCATCTCTCCGAGGACTCAGAGTTACAAGGACACTGAAAAGCAACTTGTGACCGTTTTTCACACACATGACCATTGCAGCATCTCCACACAAGATCAAAATTCCGACGTTTTTCAATACCAACCCACATTTATGGCGATTGAAGTGCCCCAGGGTCATGTGATCGCTCTTCTATCTTCTGACAAGCAAAGTCAACGGGGAAGACAGATTTCACTTAACAAACTACGTTATTAACTTAAACAACCACAGGGGTTTATTCTGGCAAGAAAGGTTGAAAAACTGGGGCAAAAGTCATGTAACAAGTATTTCGCTCAGCAACAGGAATTTTGGGCTCAGTTGCGACAACTGATTGATTTGATTTGATTTATTGGATTTGTATGCCGCCCCTCTCCGGAGACGCGGGGCGGCTAACAACAATAATAGAACAGAATACACAATAATCCAATAGTAAAAACAATTAAAAACCCATTAAAGTAAAAACCAAACATACATTCAGACATACCATGCATAAAATTGTAATGGCCTAGGGGGAAAGAGTATCTCAGTTCCCCCATGCCTGACGGCAGAGGTGGGTTTTAAGTAGCTTACGAAAGGCAAGGAGGGTGGGGGCAATTCTAATCTCTGGGGGGAGTTGGTTCCAGAGGGCCGGGGCCGCCACAGAGAAGGCTCTTCCCCTGGGTCCCGCCAAGCAGCATTGTTTAGTTGATGGGACCCGGAGAAGACCCACTCTGTGGGACCTAACTGGTCGCTGGGATTCGTGCTGCAGAACTACTTGTATTGTGTACCACTTTTCTCAAGGAAGCAAATAATGTAGCTGGCGAGCGGAGGAAGAATAGCCTTATCATTTGTCGTTCTCCTTGAAGCAGGGATGGGTTCCTTCCGGTTTGGGCCAGATCGCCAGAACCGTTAGTGACCTGCTAGTGATGTCAACCTGACATCACGGATCCAGTTTGGGCAATGCTGGTCTGTGAGTGCCGCCATCTTTTTCGGGGGGGGGATTTTCAGTGGAATTTTATGTCTTTGGATGGCTTCTCTTCTTTCTCTTCTTCAAAAAGAGCCCTCCTGCCCGCCCCGCCAGGCTAATACTCACCTTTATTTCTTCACCCGAAGCACAGCTGATCAGCTCCTCAGCTGTGTTTCGGGCTGTATCCCGCTATGGAGCATGTGCGGAAGTGAAAATTCATGTGGGGATGTGCGCATGCATGATAAATGTCACGATGCAAACCGGTGGCGAAGCTAAGTGGAGCCCACCCCTGCCTTGAAGAATGAACCTTCATCGTGGGTGGGAGGGAAGAACGATCTACAATATCTCCAAAGTCGTTGGGCCTCTTGGTGGTGGTAAGCATGTAAATACAAGGAGAGTAATTCTACATGTTGTAAGTTAAAACATCTGTGCTTATTGGAAGCCTTCTTGAATCTGGATCTGAACCTAACACTATTGTTTCTTCTTGTAAGACTGTAACCAAAGTATCCTTTAAAAAACATAATACAGTAAAACTGAGAGTTTCTCTCTATTTGCTTTTTTATATTTTCATCTCCCTCTCTCTCTCTCTCTCTTTAAAAAATGAGGATCGCCTTTAACTACTAACCAAAACCAGTTGTGTGTGATTTAGATACTCCTTTCAGCTTCAATTTGTTGCTCACACAATTTGGTCTTGGCAGAAGCCAGTTGCTTGTCATGAGCGAAATCTGACAAGAATGTCTTTCAGATCCCCAACTGTGAACTTATTCAAGCAGGCAAATAAAGCAAGGATATAGGCATGATATGCACTATGTAATAATATCACATGATATTCGCTGTTACAATAATAATAATAATAATCATCATCATCATCATCATCATCATCATCAGCATCATCATCATCATCATCATCATCATCATCATCCCGGGGGACAACAGAGTTGAGGAGAAGCAGCTAGAGAAATTACTGAAATATGAAGATCTAAAAATCGAGCTGCAACGACTCTGGCATAAGCCAATGAAACTGGTCCCGGTGGTACTTGGCACGCTGGGCGCAGTGCCAAAGGATCTCAGCAGACATTTGAAAACCATCAGAATTGACAAAATCTCCATCTGTCAATTGCAAAAGGCCGCTTTACTGGGATCGGCAAACATAATTCGCCGCTACATCACGCAGTCCTAGGTGCTTGGGAAGCGCCCAACTGGTGATGAAATACGAAATCCACATTGCTGTGTTGTATTGACATAATAATAATAATAATAATTTATTAGACTTGTATGCCGCCCCTCTCCGAAGACTTGCCAGTGATGGGCCGCTCAACTTACCTGCTGCTGGAGCAGCCTTGGAGGCCGTTGTGGGTGTGCACATGCCCGTCGATGCGAGATTTGGCTTCTGCACATGTGCACAAGCCAAATCTTGCGCAAGGATGCGCGCAAGAGCAAGATTTTGGCTGCTTCCACGCATTTGCAGAAGCAAAAAAATCAGCAAAAATAGCCAAAATCTTGCTCTTGGATGTGCCTTTGCGTGAGATTTCACTTGTTGTGCAGAAGCTAAATCTTACACAGGGGCATGGCGGAAGTGTGCAGCTGCACTCGCATCCAGTATTTCCTACTGGAGCCACGCACCGGTGCGCACCGACTGCTGCTCACCATTGCTTCCTGCCAGCATGGTACCTATTAATCTACTTGCATTCACATAGTTTTGAACCGCTAGTTGGGCAGGAGCTGGGGCAAGTGACGGGAACTCGCCCGCCGTGTGGTGCTTGAGTCTCAAATTGTCAGCTTTCCGACTGAGAAGCTCAGCATCTTTTAAGAACTGAGCCGCCACACCGCCTCTCCATCTTCTTAATTTGATAGTTTAACCTTTTCCACCGTAGGAATGCACGTGCTAACTTTCCTGGGCTTATCATTTATAAGATGGAAAAATTAGTTAGACAGTCTAAGGACACTCCCTTCTTTTTTTTTTTCCTATTCCCCCCAAGCCATGAATATATAAAAAAAGGAAGGTCTACATTTGCAAGTTTGGAGATGCAACTGCAAATCCCTATGACCTGTTTGGGTTGTGTAATTTCCCCCCCAAACTGTTGTTCTGCATCATGAATTCAGATCGGTGGTGTGGAGGGAGCATGGCCTCCCAGGTCATTGCAACCAATTGAGTCTGCACACCAGAAAGTTGCCAGCACTTTGTGCCTCATGCTGGGGTGTCTGGCAGATGACTCCATCTGGGAAAAGTTCCTAGAATGGAGCCTGTTTTAAAACCGCACAACTAGAGCACTGGAAACTCCTATTCCTTCCCATTTTTGTTAATGCTTCTTAAGCCCTTAAATTCAGTTTCCTAATGATTGTGTACGTTTTTAAATGCACACTTGGGGAAAAAAAGTGTGGTCTTAGGTAGAGGGGGAAAACATCAGGAGTGAAGGGATATAAATCAAATGTGCAAAGCACATGAGTAAAGAATGATATGTTCATCTACCTCCCCCCCCCTTTTTTTTTTTTGCTTGAATGAATGTGTCCAAAAAAATGGTATAGATCAGTGATGGTGAATCTTTTCCTTGAGCACCGAAAGAGCATGCATGTGCACATTTGCGCATGTGCAAATGCCCACACCCATAATTCAATACCTGGGGAGGGTGAAAACAGCTTCCCCCACCCCTTGGAGGCCTTTCAGAGGCTGGAAATGGCCTGTCTCCCAACTTTTGATGTGCCCAGGAGGCTCGTGTTTCGCCTGCTCCAACCTCCAAAGGCTTTCCCGGAACTGGGGGAGGGTAAAAACACCCTCCCCCATCTCCCAGAGGCTCTCTGGGAGCCAAAAACACCCTTCCACAGCCTCTGTGCCAGCCAAAAATCAGCTGGCCAGCACACACATGCACGTTGGAGCTGAGCTAGGGCAACGGCTCACGTGCCATCAGATATGGCTTCCGTGTGCCACCTGGGGCACATGCGCCATAGGTTCGCCATCACTGATATATATGTATGTGAGAAAGAGAGTCGATACCTGAAACACACCATCATTTTTTTAGGTTGAGAAGGAAAAAAAGGCTTATAGTATTATTTTATCTATGTACAGTAATACCTCATCTTACGAACCTAATTGGTTCCAGGGGGAGGTTCGTAAGACGAAACGTTCGTAAGACGAAACGCAAAAAACCTCCTCATTGCTTTTTTGGGGGGTGGGGGTGGGGGGTAGGGGGGTGTTTCCTGTTTTTCTATTTAAATTCTAAGGAAATATCTGAATTCATGAGCCCAGAGGTCACAGGTTGTCTCCTGAAGTTCTGGCATGCTTGCTCTTTTGGGGGGTTTTGTTTTAAAGTCCCTTCAATTTTGGTGTAATTCTTCTTAATGTAGTTTAGAGTTTAGTTTGGAAGTTTACAAATCATGAGTCGCTAAGAGGAGCATGCTGTTGCAATCACATCCTGTCTGTAGTTTTCAATGGGCATCTGTTTAGCTACAATGCAAACAGAATATTAACTGGAACAATGATTAAAACAAATTTTTGGACTTAGTGAGCACAGTTCTTCTTGAAAAAATTTAAATGAGTTCCTAATTCGTACAATTTTAAATATACTAGATTACTGTTTCAGAGTGATGGCTGAATAGGATCTCTCTCTCTCTCTCTCTCTCTCTCTCTGTCTCTCCATTCATTCATTAAATATCATATCTCATGTAATCATCTATTTATCATCTATATATCTAGCTATCTAGATGTCAGCTAGCTAGCTATCCAGCTATCTATCATCTAATCATCTACATCATCTCTATTATCTATCTGTCTGTCTGTACGTGTCTGTCTGTCTATCTATCTTTCATCTATATTCTATCTACCTATCATTCATCTATATCTATCTATCTATCATTCATTCATCTATTATCTATCTATTGTCTGTCTGTCTGTCTGTCTATCTCTATCTATCTATCTATCTATCTATCTATCTATCTATCTATCTATCTATCCATCTATCTATCTTTCTTTCTACAGTATCGTATCTATCTCTATCATCTATCTATCAAATTTGTCACAATTCAAGGTGACTCTGGTGGCTGGGAAGTTGCTTTCTATATATGCATGGCTCCTTTGCCCATTCCTTGAGTTATATTAATAGCATAAACTCATATATACATTTTAAAGTCAAAAGAAAAAATAAATTTCACTCCACTTATCCTGTGTCAACATCCAGCGGGTTTGTAGAATCTCAGGCTGTAACTCCGGATTCTTATTTCAAAGCATCTGAATGTAGTGAGATTTAAAGATTTGTGTCAGTGGGTTCCTTTTCTTTTTTTTTCTCTTTTTTACCGGCAGGAATACTTTCAGTATGTTAGAAGTTCGAGGAGATAGAACGTCTCCCAGAATATAGCAAATGCTGCATTTATTGCTCCCTTTTTTCTTAGTTTTCCTGGGTTGCAAAAATTGTTCTGTTGATGGGTGGCTTTCTTCAGTACTACCCTACCAATACAAAGTAGCATTACATTAGAACGTCAACTCCCATCAGCCTCAGCAAGACATTTAGCCCCAAACATCTGGATGGCACCTGTTTGTCTATTCGTCTTGGAGGTTTGTCTTCTCAGACTTGATCTATCAAGCAACCAATGCCTTTGCCAGGATATTTTTTATTATATTTTTAAATCGGCCCCCCAAATCTTCCAAACTGCCAGATGATAACCAGAAGGCAGCTTTTGAAAGGTCACCAGTGGACATCTCCCGGGTGATCTCGTTCAGCGGTTGACAGCTGAGGTTCATTAAAAGAAGACTTTTTTTTTCTAAGGCGACTGTAACCGTAATCCTGCATGTCTTAATACGGAGTCCTATCCATCAATGACTTCTCAGAATTCAGTTGTGTAATCAACGAGTGTCATCTTCTCTTAATTTCCTGATAGAACCTCTGGCCAATTCTGTAGAGGCAACAACAACCAGGACTTTGTTTTGGACTGGCGCTCCTTTGCTTGCCTTTCGGAAGATCATGCTTTCCATTTCAAAATCCAGCTTGTGCTCGGATAAAAATGATTCTAATTATGTCATCTCTCGCTAATGAAAGCAAGGGCAAACATTAGCTAGTGGATAGGATGGGATGGAATGAAATAGAATAGAATAGAATAGGATTCTTTATTGGCCAAGTGTGATTGGACATACAGTGGTACCTCATCATACGAACTTAATTGGTTCCAGGAGGAGGTTCGTAAGGTGAAAAGTTTGTAAGATGAAACAATGTTTCCCATAGGAATCAATGTAAAAGCAAATAATGCGTGCAAATCCTTCAGGAAAATCCCAAACTTTAGAAGGGAGGCGAACAGAGGGCAGGGAGGAGCAGCTAAAGGGTGTGGGTGGAAGAAGCAAGGCTAGGCTAAAGGGTGAGTGGGAAGGAAGAAAGGCAAGGGGGGGCGCCCCTCTCTTTTCTTTCTTAAAAAGACACCCTTTCAGTTCCTTTGCAAGCACCTTGTTCTCGGCAAAATTTTCCTACTCCAAGCAGCCCCTCCCTTTTCTTCCTTCAAAAAAGGGGGAAAAAAGAAACCCCTTCATCCCAGCAGCAGCTGCTTGGGTTCGTAAGGTGAAAATAGTTCGGAAGAAGAGGCAAAAAAATCTTAAACACCGGGTTCATATCTTGAAAAGTTCGTTAGAAGAGGCGTTCGTAAGATGAGGTACCACTGTACTACCCTGAATCATCTCAAGAAGGGCGGCATAGAAATCCAACTCTGCTATTCTTTATAACTATCTTTATTTTTAGGCATATCGAGGGTCTCCACCCTCTCTTCAACCCAACAGGTAGCTAGTTTTATGGATTACTCAGTCGCTCACATTTCAGTTTACTGTAACCAAGACTAAATAAATTGAGTGCAGAAGATCTTATGGAATCTTATTAAAATACAATTCGTTTCCTGCTTTGGAATAGTCTAAATTCCAAAACCGAAAGAAGGAAGGCCAGTAGAAGACAGCACTGTGAAGTTTTGCCTGAGCATTTATAGGCATGGATATTCTAAGCTTAATTATGGGTTTCGTGAAGTTCAGAAACTGCCTTTATTCCTTCTCTCCCTCCCCATAAGATCCTCCAACCTTCCTGAAAAGTATAGGTTTATTTATTAAAGAAAGCAGGTATTGTACTGTTTTCCCTAATGTAATTATAGTACTTGAGATTTCCAGGCAGGTTGCACGTGTGTAGCAATTTCATTAGCATTTATATGTTGTGGTTAAATGTACATTTTGGAGAGTGACCAATGCCATCCGAATGCCTCATTGAGTGGTACCTATGAATCTCTCTCCTGCTTATTCCTTGACCTACCTTCCAGCTGATCTCTTCCAGGAAAAAAGAAGTAGGGACAGCTGTATGTAATCTAATTTTTCCTCCTATCTTCTGTTTATAGTTTGTGGCTATAGGCCAGTGTTTTTCAACCAGTGTGCCGTGGCACACTAGTGTGCCGTGAGACATGGTCAGGTGTGCCGCGAAGCTCAGAGAGAGAAAGAAAGAGAGAGAGAGAGAAAAAGCAAGAGAGAGAGAAAGAAAACAAGAGAGAGAAAGAAAGAGAGAGAAAGAAAAAGAGAACAAGAGAGAGAAAGAAAGAGAGAGAGCAAGAGAGAGAGCAAGAGAGAGAAAGAAAGAAAGAGAGAAAGAGAGGGAGGTAAGGAGGGAGAGTGAAAGAGAGCAAAAAAGAGGAAGGAAGAGAGAAAGGGATGGAGGGAGAGAGAAATAGAGCGAAAGGGAGGAAGAGATAATTTTTTTGTCCAAACCTTTTTTAGGCCCCCCACCCACCCAATGTGCCCCATGGTTTTGTAAATGTAAAAAAATGTGCCGCGGCTCAAAAAAGGTTGAAAATCACTGCTATAGGCACATCATTATTTCCATTTGGCTATAAATCTAAGGCAGCGTTTTTCAACTTGTGATTCCCCAGATCCTGCAGGGGGTGTCTATGATGTCATCACAGGGGGAAATTTTGGGAAATTTCATATCATAGAGAGCAACAGTTGGTCATTTTAAGAAATGGCCAGCGTTTAATCGGGATTAATCACCTTGTTAGTTTATTTCCTTATTATTTGGTGTTAAGGAAGAAGTCAGTTATCAGATCCATTAACTTCTATTTCATCTTCATATTAGCAAAGAGAATAAAATATAATTGGCAAGCCCCATTCGTTTTTAACAAAACATTTTTAATCTTAATGTTTTTCTTCAATTGTATGAAGTTTTATCTTTCCTGGGTGATTGATAATGTAAAAAGTATCCAGGATGTTTGACTGAAAAGAGCTTTTTCTTGCTGATCTTTTCTCTTAAAAAACCTCTTTTAAAAACTATTCCATTACTGTTCTTCGATTCCATTACTGAAATGTGTCTATTCATCCAGGAGTCAGGCAGTCTAGAAGCTGAAGTCCATTCATAAGTTAGACATTTCCCAAGCTATTCCAAATGGAACATCATCTATTACTTTAATAGTCTAACCTGAATAAGAACAAAGCTTATGGGATCCATGGAATTGAGATAACTTTAAAAAAACACACTCACACCAACTTTGGGCTATTTTGGGAACTGATTAGTAAATAGGAATACAGTGGTCCCACAATTCTCATCACTAATTGGTTTTGGGAGGTACCAGGAATCCCTAAAAAGCTGAATCAACTATCAACTGGTGCTTCCTGTATATAAATTCTTCCGTTTAAGGAGTAGCATCAACTGGAAATTTATCATCATCATCCTCATCATTATTTATCATTATCATTTCCATTAAATTTGAAACTGAATCAACTGAACATTTAAAGATGTGTCATAGATACCATTGACTGGGGCTGATGGTTGTTACAGGGTGCTTGTCAGCATCTTAGGTATCAACCAAGCATCTTCTTAAAATATATGATGTTCCGAGTTGTTGTGGTTAGCTCTGGCCCTGCTCCTGCCCCAAGGACTGTGGATGTGGGGGAGACATCCACATGCTGCCGGCCTGTTTTGCCCCCCCCCCCCGGTGGAATCTGCTGATGAAGGCTCCTCTGACCAAGAAGACATGAGTGACAGGGAGGAGGAGAGTGTGGCAGACAGCTCAGAAGGAGATCAATTATCTAGCTCCTCCTTGGATTCAGAACAAGAGTTAATGATACAGCCACCCATGCGGAGAGCGATGCATAGGCAACAACAACTGAGAGATTATTATCAAAGAAAATGAGGCCACCTGTGGTTGGGTGGGGCTGTGGTAATTAGTGAGGCTGCTATAAATAGCAGCCTGTGGGTTTGGCCGTTGTGCAGGATTATCTGATCGTTGTGTTTCATGACTGCTTTGCTGACTTTGATCTTTGTGTGCTGATTTTTCCCCGCTTTGAAACTAACCCAGAGCAAAGTGTGTTTCACTTTGTGAAGGAAGAAGGACTGTGAATTGCCTCACAGCTGCAAGCTAAGTATCACAAAACTGATAAGGGACTTGTACAAATTACCAGTTTGTTTGGAGACAAGTGCTCTTTGCTATACAAAAAGAGTGCTTAGTTTATTTGCATTTTTGGTATAAAGAACATTGTTTTGAATTTTCAAACGTGTGTGTGTCTGAAATTGTATCTGTGCATTTTTGGGAGGATTCTATCAGAGAGCCCGATAGAACATTCAGCTAAATATTTAATTTAATGTAATTTAATTTAATTTAATTTAATTTAATTTAATTTATTAGACTTATAAGCCGCCCAACTCTTTGTGGACTCTGGGTGGCGTACAGTAGTAGAAGAATGTTTTGAATTTTCAAACGTGTGTGTGTCTGAAATTGTATCTGTGCATTTTTGGGAGGATTCTACCAGAGAGCTCGACAGAACACAAGTACTGCAGTTTTTTGAAGTTACACTGGGGTTATTGCAGGAAGCTGCAGTTTCATTATGTATTTTGTAAATTCCTGGACATGATACCAAGTGCCCTGATGACAGTGGGTATCACTGTAGCCAACACCCACAAGTTCTAGTTTGTATGTCAAGTATTAAACAAATGATGAGTATCGGGACAAATATTTTTTATGTATAAATGCATTGAGTACCAAACAACAGGTAGCCCTTGACTTACAACAATTTGTTTAGTGATAGTTCAAAGTTATGACACCACTGAAAAAAAGTGTCTTATGACTTTGTTGCAGCATCCTTACAGTCAGATAATCAAAATTTAGACGTTCGGGCAACTGACTAGTATTTATGACGGTTTTGATGTCTTGAGGTCATGGGATCCCCTTTTGCAACCTTCTGACCAGCAAAGTCAGTGGGGAAGCCAAAGTCACTTAACAACCAGGTTAGGAATTTAGCAACTGCAGTGATTCACTTAACAACTGTGGCAAGAAAGATTCTAAAATGGACCGAAATTCATTTAGAATAGAATAACAGAGTTGGAAGGGACCTTGGAGATCTTCTATACCAACCCACTGCTTAGGCAGGAAACCCTACAGTACTTCAGACAAATGGTTATTCAACATCTTCTTTAAAAACTTCCATTGTTGGAGCATTCCCAATCTCTGGAGGCAAGCTGTTCCACTGATTAATTGTTCTGACAGTCAGAAAAGTTCTCCTTAGTTCTAAGTTACTTCTCTCCTTGCTTAATTTCCACCCATTGCTTCTTGTTCTACCCTCAGGTGTTTTGGAGAATAGGTTGACTCCCTCTTCTTGGTGGCAATCCCTGAGATACTGGAAGACTGCTATCATGTCTCCCCTGGTCCTTCTTTTCATTAAATTAGCCATGCCCAATTCTTGCAACCGTTCTCCATATGTTTTAGCCTCCAGTCCCCTAATCCTCTTTGTTACTCTTCTCTGCACTCTTTCTAGAGTCTCAACATCCTTTTTACATTGTGGTGACCAAAACTGAGTGCAGTATTTCAAGTGTGGCCTTACTAAAGCATTATAAAGTTGTATTAACACTTCAGGTGATCTTGATTCTATCCCTCTGTTAATGCAGTCTAGAATTGTGTTGCCTTTTTTAGCAGCTGCCGCACACTGCTGGCTTATATTTAAATGATTGTCCACTCCTTCTCACAGTTACTACTTATTGAGCAAGGTACCACATATACTGTTCTTGTGCATTTTGTTTTTCTTACCTAAATGTAGAACCTTACTTTTACTTACTTAATAACAAAAAATGTGGGCTCAATTGTTGTTGTAAATTGAGGATTAGGTGAGTTTCAAAGCCGGTGAGTACCAAGGCACCATTGTTCCAAAGGAAAGAGGTACATGATAAAGTATCTTGTTTTCAGCTATCCTCTTTCTTTTTAACCAATATAGCACAAGCTTCTTTTACCTGCCTCCGATTTTGTGTTCCATCTCAGCTGACGTATCAGTTATTGGATTGATTCAAGTTGAGAACTGATGGGCAATTGGAAGCCTTAGCAGCTTATTCAAATTAAAATCTGCCTTCATGATGATGTTACCAGAATAACAGATATTAACCCTCCAGCAACATGTTTTTAAATGGTGCTTTCTGGGAGAGAGACTCCTTCTGCAGCAGTTCTCTCTCCTGGCAATGGAGACAGAAGCTGTTTTTCACAGAGGAAACTATTAATGTCAACTCTTTAGGTGCCATGTTCCACTAAGGATGTGCCATGGCTGTAGCTTATTTCTCGCAATCCTGGCCTTCAGTCCAAATTCCTATTAGATTTAGCACATCAGCGTTCCCTGTTTGGTAAAATAGGCCAACTGAGTTTTAGCAGGTGTTGGGAATTTTTTAAGCTTAAATATTGATGGCCGCTGTCTGAATTTGAGCCCCTTATTTTCTCTCCATCCATCAATCATTCATGGCTTTAAGATACCTGTGTTTCCCCTTTGCTGTTTCCTGATATCAGTGTTACCTGATACGTCATTCAATAGAACCCAAGAGTCCAGGAATTCAAGCTTGCTTTGGTACATGAGACCTTCTCAAGCCATTTCTCTTCCTCTCCACCCTGCTCAAATTAAAATCAGAGCTGTGGAATAGCAAGATAACAGAGCTATACCATTCCAGACAAACAGCTGTCAATCTCTTCTTAAATAGCAATAGCATTTAGACTTATATACCACTTCACAACTGCTCTCTAAGCGGTTTACAGAGTCGGCATATTTCCCCTAGCAATATGGGTCCTCATTTTATGCACCTCGGAAGGATGGAAGGCTGAGTCAAGCTTGAGCCTGGTGAGATTCAATCTGCCAAACTGCTAGAAGCTGGTGATCAGCAGAAGTAGCCTGCGGTACTGCACTCTAACCACTGTGCCACTGTGGCTCTTATGGCAATAAGAACCTTCAGCGATAGAGCACACACAATATTTAGAGGCAAGCTGTTCCATTGATTAATTGTTCTCTCTATTTCAGAATAACAGAGTTGGAAGGGACTTTGGAGGTCTTCTAGTCTAACCCCTTCTCTCCTTGTTTGGTTTCCATCCATTGTCCCTTGTCTTGCCTGCTAGTGCTTTGGAAAACTGCTGGAGCACAATAGGTTGGATGGGACCTTGGAGGTCTTGTGGTCCAACCCCCTGTGCAAGAAGGACAACCCTATACCTCTCCAGGCAAACGGCTGTCCAGTCTCTTCTTTTAAAAGCCTCCCATGATGGATCAACCACAACTTCTGAAGACATGCAATTCCACTGGTTCATTGTTCTCACTATTAGGAAATCTCTTCTTAGTTCCTTCTTGCCTTGTTTAATTTCCATTTCCATCCCATTGTCCCTTGTCTTGCCTTCTAGTGCTTTGGAAAAGAGGTTGACTGTTTCTCCTTAATTCTGGGAGAGATCGGCCTTTGTACAATACAATATTACCAGAGTTGGAAGGGACCTTGTCGGTCAGTGATGGCGAACCTTTTTTTCTCAGGTGCCAAAAGAGCGTGTGTGTGTGCTATCATGCATGTGCGAATGCCCGCACCCATAATTCAATGCGTGGGGAGGGTGAAAACAGCTTCCCTCACCACCACCATCCCGAAGGGCCTCTGGAGGCCGGAAACGGCCTGTTTCCCAACTTCCCAAAATCAGCTGGCCAGAACACACATGTACGTTGGAGCTGAGCTAGAGCAATAGCTCACGTGCCAGCAGATATGGCTCCACGTGCCACTTGTGGCACCCGTGCCGTAGGTTCACCACCACTGTTGTAGGTCATCTAGTCCAACCTTCTGCTCAAGCAGGAGTCCCTTCACCAGTTCAGACAACTGACCATCCAGTCTCATCTTGAAAGTCTCACGTGTTGGTGCTCTCACAACCTCCGCAGGCAACTTCTGTTCCACTGGTTGATTGATCTCGCTGTCAGAAAGTTCCTCCTTATCTCCAGGTTGAATCTCTCCTGGGTCCGTTTCCATCCGTTGAATCTCTCCTGGGTCCGTTTCCATCCGTTATTCCTTATCTGGCATTCTGGTGCTTTGGAAAACAGCCTGACCCTCTCCTCTGACCCTCAATTATTGGAACACTGATATCATGTCTCTCCTGGTTCTTCTCTTCGCCAGTCTAGCTACACCCAGGTCCTGCAACCATTGTCCGTATGTTATGGTCTCCAGTCCCCTAATCATCTTGGTTGCTCTCCTTCCTCTGCACTTTCTCTAGAGTTTCAATGTCTTTTTTGTAGTGTGGTGACCAAAACAAAACCATCTTCCCTTGTAGAAAAGTTTCCTCCAATCTGGTCCCATCCATGAGATTGACTGGGCCAATGTCATCCAGCTAGATTGGCATCTAAGTTTGGACTAGAACCCACAGTACCCAAGTTTTAGCCTGATACCTTAACTACTACAGCAGGCAGGCTTTCTTACTTTTTAATTCAACGTCAACGCTATAGTGAAATAATTTATTATTCCTCAGTCTGCGGCTCTCACTTCTATTTCTCATTTGAATCAGTTCCATGTTTTGATGTGTTGGCCTTTGTTGGTGTTTGAATTATTGTTCGGTTTTTATTGTGCAATTTGAATAGGCTGTAAGCCTCCTTGGGGAAATTTGGTTTTAAAGGGCGGCTTGTGCGTTTTAAGTGAAGGAAAAGAATAATTGGCTAAAAAAGAGTCAATATTTTAGGAGGCTCCCGATATAGTTTTGTGTACTGTACCAAAGGGGGAAGAAATGGATCACATTGATGAGAAGGTGATGGTGGGTGGGGGCGGTAGTAGGTGGATATTTGGGTTCAAACATATTTGAATTTTCTGTCTCCATCTTCTTGAAATATCTAAATGCAGTAAAGATTTGTTTTGCTTGTTCTGCCCTTCCTTCCTTCCTTCCCCCTCCCTATTATCCCCCTTTCTCTGTCCTTCCTTCCTCCTCCTCTCTCCCTCCCTTTCTCTCTGCCTCTCCCTCTCTCTCTGCCTCTCCCTTTCTCTCTCCTTCTCTCTCCATCTTTTTTTCTCTTCCTCTTTCTCTCTCCCTCTCTCTCTCTCCCTTTCTCTACCCCCCTCTCTCCCTCCTTTCTCTCTTTCTCCCTCTCTCCCACCTCTCTCTTTCTTTCTCTCTCTCCCTCTCTCTTTCTCTCTCCCTCTCCCTCTCTCTTGCCATCTCCCCCCCCCTCTTTTTCTGGCATCAGAAATCATTTCACATCACAATAAACCTTTTATGCCATTCAAGGGAAGCTACTGTTCCTATTGCTAGAACAGACCAGCTTGATTTCTAGCCTTATGGCGGATGTTCGATTTTGTTTATTTTCCTTCTTTCCCTCCCAGTCTAAAACTTTTAACTCCCTTCATTCCTTAGGGAAGCTGGCGGTTTAACTAAACTTAGGTCTAACAGAGCTGTTTATCCCCCAAAGCCCTTCTGTTTGTCTAAGCCGCATGCGAGGCAGACGGACCCTGTAATGATACTCTTCCCTTCTCTTCTTCCCTAGATGCAGCAGCTCTTCTATGAAAACTACGAGCAGAACAAAAAAGGCTACATCCGGGACCTCCACAACAGCAAGATCCACCGTGCCATCACTTTGCATCCGAACAAAAGTCCACCTTACCAGTACCGGCTTCATAGCTACATGCTGAGTCGTAAAATAGCGGAGCTGAGATACCGGACCATTCAGCTACACCGAGAGATCGTCCTCATGAGCAAATACAGCAACACTGAAGTCCACCGAGAAGACCTTCAGCTGGGAATCGCGCCTTCCTTCATGCGATTCCAACCCCAACAGCGGGAGGAGGTGTTGGAGTGGGAATTCCTGACGGGGAGGTACCTGTACTCCATGGTAGACGGGCAGCCGCCTCGCCGAGGCATGGACTCCTCCCAGCGCCAGGCCTTGGACGATGTTGTGATGGAAGTCATGGAGATGATCAACGCCAACGCTAAGAGCAGGGGGCGGATCATTGACTTTAAGGAGATCCAGTATGGCTATCGAAGAGTGAGTCCCATGTACGGGGCTGAGTACGTCCTTGACTTGCTCCTTTTGTACAAAAAACACAAGGGTAAGAAAATGACCGTCCCCGTTCGGCGACATGCCTACCTGCAGCAGACCTTCAGCAAAGTCCAGTTTATGGAACATGACGAAACGGATGCCAAAGACCTAGCCGGTAAAATCAACCAGGATTCAGGGTCCTTGTCTTTTCTCTCCAATTCCCTTAAGATGTTCGTCCCGTTCCAGCTGAGCAAGTCCAAATCCGAGAAGACGGAATCCAAAGACCAAAAGATCAACATCTTAATTCCTCTTTCGGGACGCTTTGATATGTTTGTCCACTTCATGGCTAACTTTGAAAAGACTTGCCTTATTCCTAACCAGAACGTCAAGTTGGTGGTCTTGCTGTTCAACTCCGACGCGAATCCCGATAAGGCACGTCAGGTGGAACTGATGAGAGAGTATCGTATGAAGTACCCCAAGGCCGACATGCAGATTTTACCTGTCTCTGGAGATTTTTCCCGAGCTCTGGCCCTCGAAGTCGGATCGTCTCAGTTTAGCAATAGGTCTCTGCTCTTCTTTTGTGATGTTGACTTGGTTTTTACGGCAGAGTTCCTCCAACGGTGTAGAGCCAACACAATTATAGGGCAACAGATTTATTTTCCAATCATCTTTAGCCAGTACGATCCAAAGATTGTCTACAGCGGGAAAGTTCCGAGCGAGAATCACTACGCTTTTACACAGAAAACTGGTTTCTGGAGGAACTACGGTTTTGGAATAGCTTGCATTTACAAGGAGGATTTAATTCGGGCAGGGGGGTTTGATGTTTCTATTCAGGGCTGGGGTCTTGAGGATGTGGATTTGTTCAACAAGGTGATTCAAGCTGGTCTCAAGACGTTCAGGAGCCAAGAAGTTGGCGTTGTCCATGTACATCATCCGGTGTTTTGTGACCCTAACCTTGATCCAAAACAATATAAAATGTGCTTGGGCTCCAAAGCATCAACATATGGTTCTACGCAGCAACTCGCTGAACTGTGGCTTCAAAAACACGAACCAAGTTTTGGGAAAAACACAATTTCTAATGGTTCCTTGAGGACAGCTTAATATCCCGGGAAAGGGGAGATTTAGAAAACAAAAAAACACAGAAAAAAAAAACACTGTATTGCATTTTTAAAAATTTACCCTAATTTATTTTTTCCTTTGGGGAAAATGTTTTGATAGTTGATTTTTTTAAGATGACCACACAAGGGTATATTTTAGAAATTCATCGTTTTCTTACGAGGACCTTTCCGGCTTTTTTTTCTGAACAAAACTGTGATCAAACTTTTGCCTTTTCGGGAAAATGAAATAATGAATTACTGGGGCTAATAGTAGGACTTGCCTGGTTCTGACAACTTGAAATGAGTATCTTTTGTTGTTGTTGTTGTTGACTGATAAACGGACCAAATACATTAATAAAGGAGAAGGAAGCTCACAATTTCTACACATGGTACTTTTCACTGCTCAAACTTAGTTGCTTGGGCAGTTCCGGTGGCAATTAAATGCAAGTTGATATAAATGATTCACCTATCTCCCCCCCCCCATCTGCAAGAATGTGTGTGTGTTAGTGAGTGTGTGTGTGTGTGCGAGTGTGTATTCATAGTCCCCCTTGTTGACTAAATTGCCTTCCAGAATGCTTCATTTGGTTGCCTTTTTCAGCCTTAAAATGTCTTTTTGCTCAAAATCTTGTCAGGCAACCGAAACAGATGTGGGAAATGAGCACAATGTTGTTTATATACACTGTTGTCCTAAAAGAATAATAAGAAAGGGATAAATGTATGTTTTTTCCCCCTGGCCTGAGTCTAGAGCTGACTTTTTTTAAAAAAAAAATTCCATATCAGGTTCTCTGTTCTAAGCAAGATTTTTGTATAAAAAATTGTTTTGACGACAAAAGTACAAAGCTTTAGTTAATAGAGAAAGGGGGGGGGGATTCTGTGCCAGAATAATCAGCAATTTTAAATCCAAAACACTCCGAATGAAATGTGTTGGGAAAATTATTTATTTCCCCCCCACCGGTTAACAGTATTTTGGTTCAATTTCCTACATTTCCTTTTGCTTAATTTTTTTTCTTTCTTTCTATATTGTGTAGGGCTTTAATTTATTTAACATCGTTTGGTTTTTAGGTCCCTGTCTTTTTATTTTGAATAATTACTAGCCATTCATATTTATGTATCCTAGATATGTATTGCCTGTTCTTAACTGTTTAAGGTTGCTTACACCTCTTTGCTCTGCAGTAAACCGTTCCTCCAAAGATTTATTCTAACGCTGCCTCTTTTATTTGCTAAATTTTCCGTCTATCTTTTTAAAAGAGTAATTGGAGGGGAAAAAAAACCTGGATGTGGTTTTTGATGTTCCAAAATGTATTCCATTTTTCAGGAGTGGGACCGAAACTGTGAGAGAAATAGAATTAAATTAAAAAACAAACAAACACCCAACCTGTATCTAAGCACAGAGTTAAATGTTTAAAACTTGGGCATGTTGTTGCAAAAAATAAAATGCATTTGAATAAAACTAAGGCTACTGCATTTTTGCAATTCCATTAAAACTTCTCTTTAAATTATTTGTAACAGGTGGCACTTCAGTCTCAAAATTCTGTATGTTTTTTTTCAACCAGCTACACATTACTGTATTTTTCAGAGTATAAGATGCACCTTTGTTTTCGGGGAGGAAAATAGAGGGAAAAATTAAAACCTCCTTATTTCAGCTATAGCCACTTACCTCCATTGTAGCTCCTGACACATTCCTGAGATGCAGATGCAACTTGTGGTCAAAGAGGTTTGTGCAGCCATGGACCTTGTGGTTTCATTCCTGTAAGTCATGCACAACTGATGTTAGATGTTCCATGGCAGCTCGCAGTTCAACTTTGCCTGCAGAAAACCAGCATACCAAATCAAAAATTTTGGCCACAACTTTGCTGCCACATTCACACACACACACACCCTGCTTTTTAAAAGAAGCACTGAGACATATTACCTGCATTTTATCTCAATTCAGGAAAACACAATTTACATTACATTACATTATATTACGTTGTCACTAGATTTCCGATATCAATGAAACCCCAACTTAAAATGCTGCAACGTCCTGCCTGTCGGCGACTACTTCAGCTTCAACCACAACAACACAAGAGCACACAACAGATTTAAACTTAATATTAACCGCTCCAAACTTGACTGTAAAAAATATGACTTCAGTAACCGAGTTGTCGAAGCGTGGAACTCATTACCGGACTCCATAGTGTCATCCCCAAATCCCCAACACTTTACCCTTAGATTATCTACGGTTGACCTATCCAGATTCCTAAGAGGTCAGTAAGGGGCGAGTACAAGTGCACTAGAATGCCTTCTGTCCCCTGTCCTATTGCTCTCCTATATCTCCTACACCTTTCTTCTATTCCTATATCTCTTCTTCTATTCTTTCTTATATTTTACTATGAGTATCTCCTATAACCTTCATCATGTATTTTACTACGTGTATATACCCACTAAAACCCTCATTGTGTATTGGACAAAATAAATAAATAAAATAAATAAAAATAAAATAATAAAATTTAAAATGTAACAAGCCAGGAAATGCAAAGCGCAAAAGCAAAAGAAAACAAAAGAGAAAGGAAGGAAAGAAAAAAAGAAAAAGAAAGAAAAGAGGAAAGAAAGAAAGAAAGAAAGAAAGAAAAAAAGAAAGAAAAAGAAAGTGATCACCTCAATCAACATATCCTCCAAACTCTAGGAATTAATTTTATTAGGTTGACTGATATTACAGGTAGTCCTCGACTTACAATCACAATTAAGCCCAAAGTTTCTCTGGGTAACTGAGACATTTGTTAAGTGAAGGCTTTTTGCCCCATTTTATGACGTTTCTTGCCACAGTTGTTAAGTGAATCATTGCGGCTGATACTTAGTAACCCGGTTGTTAAATAAATCTGGCTTTCCCATTGACTTTGCTTGTCAGCAGGTCGCAAAAGGGGATCACATGATCTTGGGACACAGCATGCACCAATTGCCAAGCATCTGAATATTAATTGTATGATCGTGAGAATGCTACAAAGGTGGTAACTCTGAAAAAAATGGCCATAAGAGACTTTCTTCAGAAGTGAATGTTCACTACATGAACTGTTATAAGTTGAGGACCATCTGTCCATGACAGAAGCAAATGTTTCTGCCAATGATAATGTTCCAAATTAACATGATTGTGCCATGCACTGTACAGGAACATGATGATGATGATGACAACAACAGAGTTGGAAGGGACCTTGGAGGTCTTCTCCGTACTGAAGGAGTGGGTCCGGCAGTCACGTGGGTTGCTCCTGTCCAATCCGTTGGAACTGAGCCTAGTATTAAAAAAGACTGCTGGATCCGCCCCTTCCCCAGAATTCGCTCAGTTCGCATCCTCGGATGTGTGTGAATGCTCGTTCCTCTCGATAAAACACCTTCCCTTCGATCTCTCTTCCTAAGAACAGTAAGAATTTTCCATTATTTAGCTTGCCGGCAGTGGTTTTTACTCAGCCCTACAGGGCTTTGAGTTGGGGGAGAAGTTAGCGGCTCAGCCATTCGCGGTTTTTCCCTCCGTGCTGTAGCTGCGGACGGTCTGGTATTTACGGCCTTGGAGGTCCTGCCGGGGGCAAGCTTGATTTATTTAACCAAAATAATTAAGGGCTATTTACCTCCCGTGGTGTGGGACTTGAATTGTCTCCCGGGCTTAGTTTCTCCGATTGCAATTAACGGAGCGGTTATTTTGGCACCAAGGCTCTCGCGCCCAGTAACTTGCACTTTCGGTTTTGCCCTAAGAGGTCGGCCATTAGTGCTTCCAGCCCGCCGCCTGACCCTGGAGTCGTCGCTTTGAGTTCCCTCGGGCCTATTCTCCACGGAAGTGGCCTCCAACCAGTGTGCCTTGGTTTTTCTTAAAGTTAAGTTAGCGAGGCCTGCCACGCTGCACTTAGGGACAAGAACTCTTGGTACCGTCCGGATTGCCCCTTAAGGCGCAGCAGCTCCTGGGCCTAGGAGCAGGGTCACCTATCCTCTTGGGAAATCCCACAAAAAAATTTCTTCTCCCCCCTATTTTCTTGGCTCAAGCCTCGTCTTCTGTAATTTGTTCAGACTATGGCTTCCTTTCCCAAGAGAGGCACTACCAAAGGTCCCAAAGAGGTTAGGCCTACTGGTAATTCTACTGAGGTTCCCCAGGCCTCTTCCTCCTCTTCCTCAGGCGCCCATTCCTTAGCCAAGCCCACCAGGGCTGAGAAGAGAAGGGACCTAGCCCTACAAAAAATACATGATAAATCAGCCAAACGTTTTAAGGTGCAGGCCCAAGTGCATATCAATCCAACCCCCCCGGAGGCCTCTAACCTGCCTCTTTCTGGGGTTCCTGTGCTATCCCTGGATGAGCCAAACCTAAATCCACCCCAACCTAACCTATGGGGTTTAGGTCCAGAGGAGCCAGATATTACCGAGGATTCCCCCCAGCCAGAACCTGCTCAGGCCCTCAGGGATCCTCCGGCTTTTCCGGCTGATATTTCTTCCTTGCCACCGGAGTTTCAGTCTATCTTGACTATTCTGACTAACACCATTGACGCTAAACTATCATCTTTCAATGTGCCTTCTCTGTCTCATCCCCCTCCACGCTCCTCCCGTCCTGTGAGTTCTTCTCCTTCCTACAGAGCCCCAGTCATGGAGGTCTCTGACTCCTCTCAGGAAGAGGATGAGGACGTGGATGCAGAAGAGGATGATGACCCCTTTCAGCGTCTGTCGGAAGACGAGGAATCTCAGATTAAGATTCCAGCCCCAGCTGCTATCTTTCCTTCGCAGCTTTTCAAATCTCTCCTGCTTAAAGCTAGAGTATCCACGGGGCTAGCCGGGCAAGAAAAACAGGCTACTTCTTCCTCAGACCCCCCCGGAGGAAAATCTTCCTTATTTCATGGAAGAACAGGAAGACAATGAGGTAATTCTTATGCCCAAGTTGTTTAAGGATGCCTTGCTTAAACAGTGGGACCACCCAACCGCTGGCTTCACTCCCACTCCCAAGGACAAGAAGCTCTACAAGCTCTCCCCCTCCTATGAGGAACTCCTAACATGTCCCAGGCCAGATGAACCAGTGAAGACACTCCACTCGACTGCCGCCATGCCTGGTGAAGCAGAGGAGGTCCTCCGGCCAGAGGACAAACGACTGGAGCAAATGCTCAAAAGGAGTCTCCTTGCAGACTCATGGGCCATTAAGAGTGCTGCAGCGGCATCCTTCTTTTCCAGAGCTATGCTCTTGTGGCTTCGTCAGCTCCAACCACACCTGCCTCCAGATGACTTACGGGGCCAACAGGATTTCAACAAAATCTTCGCAGCTGCCCAATATGTAGCAGATGCTACCCTCCAATCTTCCAGATTTGCAGCCAGGTCAGTAGCAGCCTCCACAACGGCCAGAAGACTTCTATGGCTCCGCCCTTGGCAGGCGGGAGTAAGACAGAAGTGGCAGTTAGCCATGGGTCCGCTGAAACGTAACCTCCTCTTCGGAGACCTTCTGGACCCTCTCCTTACAGAGACCACAGACAAGAAAAAGGTCTTGGGACCTACCACCAAGAAGGCCCCTAAACCGCACCCCTTTCGGCACACAGGGCGTCAACAGGATCAGGGCTTCGCATTTCAAAGGAGTCCAGGTCAGTATTCCCCTCGGTTTCGATCCCAATCTAGAACCACCAGGGGCAGAGGTTCCCGTTATCAGAGAGGATCCTCTTCTACCAGGGCTTCCAAAAGAGCCAGATGGTAAGTTTTCCTCCTTTCCCATAGGCGGTCGCCTAGCCTGGTTCTCTTCCGCCTGGCACCGTTCTTGTAAGGACCCCTGGGTCATTGACACTGTGGAAAGGGGCCTAAGGTTAGAGTTCATTTCTCCTCCCCCTAACCGTTTTATTTCTTGTCCTTCTCCCAGTTCCCCTCCATCTCGTATCCAAATGGAGGAGGCTATTTCTCATTTGTTGACTATTAGAGCTATTCAACCGGTCCCCTCTCTCCAGAGAGGTTTAGGCTTCTATTCCATCCTCTTCATGGTCCCTAAGACCTCTGGAGGCTGGAGAGCCATCTTAGACCTAAAGAAATTGAACCGGTTCATAAAATATAGGAAATTCAAAATGCATTCCTTATCTTCCATTTTAGCAGCTCTACATCGGGGAGACTTTATGGTGTCTCTGGATCTCACGGAGGCCTACCTCCATATCCCCATTGCCAAGGTCCATAGGAAATTTCTGCGCTTTGCCTTTCAAGGCAGGCACTTTCAGTATAGGGCTATGCCATTTGGGCTCTCCTCAGCTCCCAGAGTTTTCACTAAACTCTTGGGATCCTTGGCGGCTCATATCCGGGCCTCTCCCATTCATATTTTATGTTATTTAGATGACATTTTAATTCATGGAAATTCCAGAACTGGTGTGGCTGCAGACCTCTCTTTTACCATGTCGGTTCTACAGAATCATGGTTTCTCCATAAATCTTAAAAAGAGCCACCTTGATCCATCCACTTCCATTCTGCATCTGGGAACTATCATTAATTCTGAGATATCCCAGGTTTTCCTCTCCAATGCGAGAAAACGCAGCATTTTGGATCTCATTGCTCGCATCCTGCCCCAGCAATCTGCCTCCATTGCCACCCTATCTTCCCTTTTGGGTAAAATGGTGTCATGTATTGGTATTGTCCCCTGGGCCCGTCTTCACGCCAGGGAACTACAGTGGCTTCTATTACCATTCCAGAGATCGGGCCACAGCAACTCGAATCGTCGCATCACCATCCCACCGACGTTTCGCAGATCCCTCAAGTGGTGGACTTCTCCAGCCCTAGACAAGGGATCTCTCTTCCGGTGCCCCGACCAGTTTGTAGTCACCACAGATGCCAGCCTCTCGGGCTGGGGAGCCCACGCCCAAGGTCTTTTAGCTCAGGGCACATGGTCACCGGAGGAGGCTTCCAGGCCCATCAATTGGCTAGAATTAAGAGCCGTGTCTCTAGCTCTAAAACAATTCCAATCTCACATCTCCAACCAGCATGTGCTGATTCTCACCGACAATATAGCCACCAAAAGCCATATTTGCAGACAGGGAGGCACAAGATCCAAGGCCCTCATGAGGGAGGCCCTGAAGTTAGGCCTTTGGGCAGAGAAGAATCTCCAGTCGCTTCTAGCCGACCACATCTCGGGGAGCCTCAACGTCCAAGCGGACTGGCTCTCGCGAGCGACCATAGATCCAGGCGAGTGGAATCTCCATCAGTCACTGTTCCACCAAATCTGCCTCAGGTTCGGCCATCCAGTGTTGGATCTATTTGCGACCAA
The DNA here is from genome assembly GCF_031021105.1 of Erythrolamprus reginae. Taxonomy (NCBI): domain Eukaryota; kingdom Metazoa; phylum Chordata; class Lepidosauria; order Squamata; family Dipsadidae; genus Erythrolamprus; species Erythrolamprus reginae. The sequence continues at coordinate 19,894,521 of NC_091959.1, read as the reverse complement.
AGCCAATGCCCAGCTCCCTCGCTTCATCTCCAGGTTCCCGTCTCCGGGAGCAGAGGCAATCAATGCTCTCAGGAGTCCTTGGCCTCCAGGTCTATTGTATGCCTTCCCTCCAATTCCAATTCTGCCAGACGTGATCAACAAAATCCTCCTGGAGAAGGCCCGAGTAATTCTGATTGCCCCTCACTGGCCTCGCAGGCCCTGGTTCGCGGACCTCCAACAACTGTCCGTCCAGGACCCCTGGCGACTCCCCGTTTCGGAGGATATGTTGCGACAGGGGGCCTCCTTCCATCCGGATCCAGAGTGGTTCCACCTCACCGCCTGGCTATTATCCGGAGGGACTTAGACCTGCGAGGGTATGACCCGGACACAGTGGAAATCATCCTGAAGTCTAGAAGAGGGTCTACCAACCGGATCTACGACCATACTTGGTCCAAATTCCATCAGTGGTGCTCGCAGGAGGGCTTATCCCCCCTGTGTCTTCCCATCCACAGGATAATCGCCTTCCTCATGAAAGGTTTCCACCAAGGCCTCTCTACCAGCACCATCCGCCGACACCTGGCTGCCATTTCTTCCGTCTTGGCGGGGTCTCGCAGGCAGCCCCTCCGCTCCTTTCCAGAAATCCAAGAATTTCTAAGAGGAGTGGCCAACCTCAGGCCTTCTAAAATCCACAGATATCCTACCTGGGACTTGCCACGGGTTCTCCACTCTCTTACTCAGGCACCTTACGAACCCCTGAACTCTGCGTCCCTCAGGTACCTATCCTTCAAGGTAGCATTCCTGGTGGCGATTACATCCGCCCGACGCATATCTGAGTTGGCAGCCCTTTCTATCAGACAGGACCTCTGTCAGTTTCACCAGGACAAGGTGGTTCTGCGACTGGACCCCACCTTTCTACCAAAGGTCAGTTCCATGTTCCACAGATCTCAGGATATTGTCTTACCTTCCTTCTGCCTCCAACGAGAGCATCCCCTGGCAACTAGATGGCACACTCTGGATCTCACTAGAGCACTAAAGGTTTATATCCAACGCACAAGATCCATCCGGAGGTCTGAAGCACTCTTCATAGCCTACCATCCCAGATCCTTGGGATCCAGAGTGTCTTCTACAGTAATAGGTCGTTGGATCAGAGGGACCATCTCTAAGGCCTACGAGACAGCTTCCCTCTCCATTCCAAGGAATATTACAGCGCATTCCACCAGAAGTGCTGCCACATCTGCCGCTTGGGCGACTCAGGCTCCGTTGGAAGAAGTCTGCAAAGCAGCCACTTGGGCCTCGCCAAATTCCTTCATAAAGCACTACAAAATCGATTCGTACGCATCAGCGGACGCTGCCTTCGACAGAAGAGTACTCCAATCCGTTATCTCTCACGATAGCAATGTACTCCCACCCTAGGGACCTATCTCTTGGGTATGTCCCACGTGACTGCTGGACCCACTCCTTCAGTACGGAGAATAGGCGTTGATTGCTTACCTGAACGCCTCTTCTCGTACAGTGAGTGGGTACAGCAGTCACTTCCCTCCCTTTGTGTGGTCTTCTTTACCTTCTATTCTAATTTCTTATAACACATGAGAGTTGAACATTAAAGAGCTTCACTACTGAGCCTAGTCTACGGATTCGCGAATTCTGGGGAAGGGGCGGATCCAGCAGTCTTTTTTAATACTAGGCTCAGTTCCAACGGATTGGACAGGAGCAACCCACGTGACTGCTGTACCCACTCACCGTACGAGAAGAGGCGTTCAGGTAAGCAATCAACGCCTATTCTAGTCCAATCTCCTGCTTTGGCAGGAGAACCTACACTACTTCAGGCAAAGGATTATCCAACATCTTCTTAATTTTTTCCAGTGTTGGAGCATTCACAACTTATGGAGGCAAGTTGTTCCACTGATTAATTGTTCTGACTGTCAGGAAATTTCTCCTTAGGTCTAAGTTACTTCTCTCTTTGATTCATTTCCACCCATTGCTTCTTGTTCTGCCCTCAGGTGCTTTGGAGAATAGGTTGACTCCTTCTTCTTTGTGGCAACCCCTGAGATATTGGAACACTGCTGTCATGTCTCCTCTGGTCCTTCTTTTCATTAAATTAGCCATGCTCAGTTCCTGCAACCATTCTTTATATGTTTTAGCCTCCAGTCCCCTAATCATCTTTGTTGCTCTTCTCTGCACTCTTTCTAGAGTCTCAACATCCTTTTTGCATCGTGGCGACCAAAACTGAATGCAAAGCCTTATAAAGTAAATAAAACATAAAATAAATAAAACAAGAAGATGTTTAGTGCTTGATATGTTGCAAGAAACGTTTCTCAATGTTTCTTAGAGTTGGCTTGGGTTCAGCTGGCCACCTCTGGTGAAGAGACCTGACCTGTTGAGTCAGTGGAAAGCTATTGGGAAGGACTTCCCTGGAGCTGATCTGGGGAGTTTTGAAACGGAGGGTTTGCTTTTTATGAAGAAGCATGTTTTGACTGAGGGAGAGGTGGAGAAATAGGGAATGTTATTATCTAAGCAATTTAGGAAGAACTGATGAGTCAGATCCCATGTAGAAGGAAGATCAATGATTATGATCTCAGTATTGATGATAGAAGACAAGACAAAGAATAACAGAGTTGGAATGATCTTCCGGGTTCAATCCCATGCTCAAGCAGGGGAATCTATATAATTTTTATAGATTTATATTTGTATGCCGCCCCTCTCCGAAGATCAATCTCTTCTTAAACACCTCCAGTAATAGAGATCCTACAATTTCAGGAGTCAAGCTATTCCACTGATTAATTGTTCCCACTGTCATGTGGTTTCTCCTTTGTTCTAAATTAAATCTCTCTTTGATAAGTTTCCAACCATTGTCCTGTCCTCAGGTGCTTTGGAGAATACATTGACTGCCCCCTCTCTATGACAGCCCCTCATATGTTGGAAGACTGCTATCATGTCATCCTCTAGTCCAGGGGTCCCCAAACTTGGCAACGTTAAGACTTGTGGACTTCAATTCACAGAATTCTCCAGCCACTATCATAGTTGCCAAGTCTGAAGACCTCTGCCTTAGTCTTTCTCTTCATTAGCCAAGACATACCCAGTTCCTACCATCATTCATCAAATGTTTTAGTCTCCAGTTTCCTAATAATCTGTGTTTGCTCTTCTCTACACTATTTCTAAACTCACAACATCTATTTTTGTAACACGGGGACCAAAACCAAGTAGAGGTGAGTATCAGAAAAACTTAACTCCCTACCTTTTCCTATTTGCAGCCTTAAGGGGAAAATACATAAGAACATAAGAAGAGCCATGTTGAATCGGGCCAAAGCCCATCGGGTCCAGCATTCTGTAACACAGTGGGCCACCAATTGTACATGTGGATCTTGAGTAGAAAGAGAAGGCAAGACCCTCCCTTTCCCTTGACCCCCAACAAGTGAGACCCAAGGGAATCCTGCCTGCCTCAACCAACATAGAGGCAGCACTTGGACATCCATTTCAATAACCAGCGATACACTTGGCATCCATGAATCTGTCTAATCCTGCATTGAAGCTATCCAGGCTGACAGCTGTCACAACCTCTTCTGGAAGTGAATTCCATAAACCAACGACCCTCTGGGTGAAGAAATATTTCCCTGTATTTGTCCTCACTTTCTAACCCATGAGCTTTAGGAGTGGCTTCTCATCCTAATATTGTGTGATAGAGAAAACATTTTTTCTCTGTCCACCTTTTCTATCCCATGCATGATTTTATACACTTCGATCAAGTCATTTCTTAAATGCCGTCTTTCAAGGCTGAAGAGACCAAGGCGTTGCAACCTGGTTTCCTAAGGGAGGTCCTCCATTTCCTTGACCATTCTTGTTGCCCTTTTCTGCACCTTTTCCAGTTCCATTATATCCTTGAGGTGCGGTGACCAGAACTATACACTGTACTCCAAATGTGGTTTCACCATTGATTTGTACAGAGGCAATACAACAGTTTTCGATTCCCTTCCTAATCATGCCAAGCATGGAATTTGCTTTTTTTATTGCTGAGTTCCACTTCCAGTTTGAGCATCTGACCCAACCCCAAGCCAAGCTCTCAATGATGCAAGAAATGTATATTTATTTAAACTGTCTTGGAAGTCTTCTATAAGCAGCAGATCGCAAGGATAAGGTTGTTTGTTTCCTTGGGCTTAGTTCCTTTGAAAAGGTTTGGAAGCGGGTGGAGGGGATTTTATTGACTTTCCATGGTCAAACAACCAAACTAAAGTGCAGTGTTGTTACAGTGGAGATAGGATTATGTTTTTCCCTCCTCATCGTTCTCACATTGATTTGATCTCCCGGACTCAAGGAATAAACCTCTAGCTTCTTTTCATACGCTACTGCCTGTCCTATGATAGGAGACATTTGGTGTTGTGGTTAGCTCTGGCCCAGCTCCTGCCCCAAGGAATGTGCAGGTGGATGTGGGGGAAACATCCACATGCCACAGGCCTGTTTTGCTCCTGATGGAATCTGCTGACAAAGCCTCCTCTGACCAAGGAAGCGTGAGTGACAGGTAAGAGGGGAGTTTGGCAGACAGCCCAGTAGGAGATCAATCATCTGTATCATCCCTGGATTCTGAACAAGAATTAATGACACATCCACACATGCATAGAGTGATGCATAGGACACAACAACTGAAGGATTATTACAAGAGAAAATGAGGCCACCTGTGGTTGGGTGGGGCTGCTGTAATTAGTGCTACAGATAAAAGTGCAGCCTGGTGTTTTAGCATCATGGCAGTTTAGCTGATTCATTGTTTCGTCAAGATCGTGGTTTTTGTGCTGACTCTCTGGACTTTAGAATTGGACTCAATTTCCCAGTTATTGGGTGAGCAATTGGATTGCATTTAACCTGTGCCTTGTGTGTACCAGAAAATCCCTTTGACATTTAAAAAGGGAGCTGTTTCTGTTTTTCTGTTTATAAAGACTTTTGGGTTTTCCTTTTATTGCGTGGTGTGTGTCTTCCTGGACTAATTACCCTGTAATTAAGGGAGGTTAAAACAGGCCGGCAAAACAATTTGGTATTTTTGTTACTGTTAGTTGCAAAGTTGTGTCTGACCCATCGTGACATGTACAACGTTCCTCCAGGCCTTCCTGTCCTCTACCATCCCCTGGAGTCCACTTAAGCTCATGCTTACTACTTTAGCGACGCCATCCAGCCGCCTTATTTCTGACATCCCCTTCTTCTTTCGCCCTCAATTGTTCCCAGCATTGGGCTCTTCTCCAGTGAGTCCTTTCTTCTCATTAGGTGGCCACAGTATTTGAGTTTCCTCTTCAGGATCTGCCCTTCTAAAGAGCAGTCAGGGTTGATCTCCTCTAGGACTGACCGGTTGGATTGGCTTGCAGCCCAAGGGACTCATGGGAGTCTTCTCCAGCACCAGAGTTCAAAAGCCTCAATTTTTGGACCTGAGGTCCAACACAACCCTGATGCGGCCCTCAATGAAATCGAGATTGACACCCCTGCTCCAGAACCATTTGGGCCTGCTGTCTGAGCTCATACTTCCATAAAGGAGCTAAGCTGCTTTCATGAAAGTTGCATCTTTCATGCTAAGCATTAAGTTTCCTTTTGGCTGCTCAGGGAAACCAATTAGGAATCTGTTCAGTGCGAGGCAAGTAAAATTTGGTGGAACTGATTGCTAGGTGAGGTTCTCTGGATGAGTGCGGCAGCCGTGCCACCGAGGCAGGAATTCCCACAAGAATCAGATTAAAAAATGACAAGGTCATTGGCAGCAAATGAAAACTAATTGCTTTTACATTGGAAGCCAAGGGAAGAATACATTTTTCCCTTGCCCTCGCCACAAAACATAATTATACTTTGAAACATAGGATAGCTACGAATAATTATTGGAGAGGAAAAAATGCTGACAGATGTGGTACTCAAATGAATCCCTGGCTGCTGAATTATTTGATTCTAACTACTGGTATGTATTTTGTGCCAGGCTCTATTTTGGATGATGGCAGGCTTCATCTCAACAATGATTATTATTATTATTATTTATTAGATTTGTATGCCACCCTTCTCCGTAAACTTGGGGCGGTATATAAATCTAATTAATAATAATAATAACAACAACAACAATAACAGCAGCAGCAGCAATGAATAACAACAGAACAGTTATTACTATTACTATCACACTTGGCCAATAAAATTCTATTCTATTCTATTACTATTATTACTATTGTTGTTGTTGTTATTTTTACCAAAAACAGTTATACACAGCAAATGAGATTTATATGCTGGATTTCGTATCACAATATCAAGTCAAACACTTTCCAAGCATCTAGAACTTTGTGATGTATTTTTGTAAATTTTGTTGAAACTTCGGGCAAAGTTCGGGGTCGCGTTCGACATTCGGTCGCTTCGGCTGGCCAGGAAGTGATGTCTCCATAATGTCAAAGCCCTGCCCCCGGAATCCCATCGTGGAGAGGCTGGGGGAGTGGGGGCAGGGATTCCCCTCTGCCTGCCACCGCTCCCCTCCCCTTTGACATCGGAAGGAGGATGGGCGCGCGCAGTGTGTGTGGGGAGCGTTTCTCTGTTGGGAAAGTAAGACAGTGACAAGTTTCTTGGCGTGTTAAAGCCGCCGCCGAGGTGGTCCCCCGGCCCCCACTCCCCCAGCCTCCGCACCGAAAGCCAGGAAGTGACATCTCCGTGACATCAAAGCCCCGGCGGGGACCACCTCATAAAAATAAACATGTTTATTTTTATGTGAAAAGACCTTCCTTTGAAGGAGCTGGGGAATCCCTCCCACGAAGAGATTCCGGGGGCGGAGCTTTGACGTCATCGGCAGGAAGATCCAGGAAGTGATCACCTTGGCGTCCTTAGCTACCTGCCGGTGACGTCAAAACTCTGCCCCCGGAATCTCTTCGTGGGAGGAATTCCCTAGCTCCTTCAAAGGAAGGTCTTTTCACGTAAAAATAAACATGTTTATTTTTACATGAAAGGACGCCGCAGCGGCGCTGCATGTTTATTTTTACATGAAAGGACTGCCCTTTGCTTCCAACGCCGCTGCGGCGTCCTTTTTTGTAAAAATAAAAATAAAAAAAAATTAAAAATCCGTAAAATTAAAAAACGATGGGATTCCGGGGGTGGAGCTTTGACGTCACGCAGCGTTTGGAGTTCGAGTTCAGTTCGGGTTCGGCCGAACTTTGGGTAAAGTTCGTACGAACTTGCCAAACCCGAACACCGTTGGGTTCGCCCATCATTAGTGATTTTGTCAATGTTTATTGTTTTTAAATGCTGGCTGAGGTCTTTTGGCACAGTGCCGATAACTACTGGGACCACCCGTACCGGTTTATGCCAGCGTTGTTGAAGTTTGATTTTGATGATGATGATGCAAGCCTTGTTCCTGCTCATTTTAGTTTTATGATGCAAATAACTTTCAATTGTTAACCCCCACAAAAAATATTATCCCACTTAAACCATCTTCAGAACTTTTTCTTGTTACTTCTGTTCTCTGCCTAATAAGGAAGTTGTGGGCGACTCTGACATCTGGAGACGGATATGGTAACAGCTGGATTTCCTATCATCAGAGGGTTTCGAAGTGGTGTTACTTTTTCCTCTCAGTTTTAATGCTTAACCTAAATACTGTAGACTGAAACGTAACCCTGTTCCTTACTCACTCTCGTCCAACTTCTATCGTAGGATGGGCAGAATGGTTGCTCCGTAAATATTGATTCTTCAAATCCCAAACTGTCAGGCCTTTGTGGAAAACTAGGCTAGGAAGCTAATGCCATGTAGGTCAGCAATATTTTTTGCTGTAAAGCTCTAGTAACAGAATCTTGGAAGTCTGAACGTGCTTCAACCTGTCCTCCCTTTTTTCTTCGTCTTGACTAAGAAGTCTGTCTGAGACATTTTCTCAAATTACAGATGAAGGATTCATACGAGGGTCACCCAGAATAGTGCACCACATTTTTTTTCTTCAACAATTATTTATTGTAATACAATTTAATATTGATGGTATTTTATATTGTATTTGTGATTGGAGTGATTAAAAAAATCTTTGCCGGAACAATTATTTATTGAACACAATGAAACTTACACACAAGAAAGGATGATGTGTCTTCTACACTCCCTATTTTTCCATGCAATCTCCGTCCCGTTCTGTGGCCTTCCTCCAGCGAGACACAAGGGCGTGCATGCCCTGTCGGTACCACTCCTTGTTCTGGTCACAAAGCCAGTTTTTGCACTGTGTGAATCACCCCTAACTGTACTTCTGTCGACTGCAGATTCTCCGTAAACTGTACACAAAAATTTGTGAATGTCCCCAACAGTTTCTTTCTCCGCAGTGAGAAATTCAATGACAACACACTGTTTGTAACATACATAAATTATAGATGCCATTTCGAAACACGGCTGCCGCTACGCTATGTGTCTGAAGAAATGCAAACTCCTGACAATTCAAATAATGTATATCTAAAGTTTCGCATTTGAAAAAAAATGTGGTGCATTATTTTCTGGGCGACCTTCGTACATACATACGATGAATGGTTGAAGGAATTGGGCCTGGCTAGTTTAGTGAACAGAAAGACCAGGGGAGATAACCAGTAGAACAGCTTGCCTTCAGAAGTTGTGGGAGCTTCATCCCTAGAAGCTTCCAAGAAGAGACTGGACTGCCATCTGATGTATGGACAATGATGTGTAGGGCAATGATGGCGAACCTACAGCACGTGTTCCACCTGTGCCACATGGAGCCATGTCTGAGAACACCCAAGGTGACGTTCTATATCAGCTCCAACGCACATGTGCGTGCTGGACAGCTGATTTTCAGCCTTCTTTTCAGCCATTTTTGTTCTCCAAAGGCTTCCAGAAAGCCTCCTGAACCCTGGGTCTGGTGAAAAATGACCCA